>NC_141685.1:1675269772-1675449772 GCF_964263255.1 Lissotriton vulgaris | reverse complement strand
GAAAAAACAGTACCAATCCCACAATATCTCCAAAGCGCAGAGAGAAGCAATAGAATCCCTAGCTAATGACACCCAAATCACTATAAAACCAGCCGATAAGGGAGGGGGGGTGGTAGTCTTCAACACCGAAGACTATAATAGAAGGGTGATACTCCTTTTATCCAATGAATTACATTATGTTAGAGTCCCACAATCAAGTCTTAAAACTCTTAAGACGGAGGTAGAAGCCTGCTTGCTAATAGCGAAAATGAATGGAGAAATTAGCGAGGAGGAGTTCAAATTTTTGAACAATAATAATCCTAAAACTCCCGCAATCTACGGGCTTCCGAGAGTCCATAAGAGTATGGAAGACCCCCCGTTGAGACTAATAGTGGCATCTATTGATTCACTGTTGGAGCCTCTGAGTAAGTACGCAGATACTTTTTTAAAACCCATAGTACAAGTCCAGAAATCCTACATCAAAGATACATCTGATATGATAGGAAAAACAGAAGGTATAAGCTTCTCTGGTGAGAGGGAATTTATGGTGACCTTAGATGTAGAATCCCTCTACACCAGCATACCTCAACGAGACACCATTGAAGTAATTAGAACAGTCTTGGAGAATACAGCAATTAGAGGGGCTAATAAGGACTTTATACTACAGTGTGTATCTATGGTCCTCCTAAATAACATCTTCCTGTTTAAAAAAGACCTATATCTCCAGCGTAAGGGCACCAGCATGGGCGCAACTTGCGCTCCGAGTCTGGCATGTATCTATGTTAGCATGTTTGAGGAAAAACACATCTATAATGAAGTCAGTCCATATTATGAAAACATCAGAAATTGGACCAGATTTATAGATGATATTTTCTTCATCTGGACAGGGACTGAAAATGACTTGAAGGACTTTTTAATTTGGACCAACCTAGGTGACGAAAACCTGAAGTTCACTGCATCCTATAGTAACTCCAAAGTAAACTTCTTTGATATCTGTATTAAAGCTGAGGGTAACCAATTAATGGTGGAGCTTTTTAAAAAGGAATCAGACCGAAATACGGTTTTACACTATAATAGCTACCACCCAAAAAGCCAAAAGGATAGTATTCCCTTCGGGGAATTCCTTCGGCTAAGAAGGAATTGTACAACAATACAAGATTACTATAAACATGCAGAAGAAATTAAACAAAAATTCCAGGAGAGGGGTTACCCAAAAAAACTCATTAGTCACTCTTTAAAAAGAGCCCGCTACTATGATAGGGACTGCTTACTGGCTACGGAGAAAGTTAAAAAAAAGAATATGGTTAAGATAGTGATGGTAAGTCAATTTTCTAGCATCGCCAATCAAGTGAAAAACATCTTTATTCGAAACTGGAAAATCCTCAACGACGGTAAGGAGATTAGTATACCACGTCCCATGTATGCTTACAGAAAGAATAAAAACCTCAGTTCAAGCCTTGTCCATACCTAAAGGGAGGATAAGGTGGAAACTCAAAAAACATGTTAGGAGAAAAGGCCACTGGAAACCACAAATGTGGTTCGTGCAGTATATGTGACCTCTGCTTAGTAACCAAAGAAGTTGTTCTAAATTCAGCTAAACATAAAATCACCACTTTGAACAACTGTAGAAGTAAAAATGTGGTATATCTGATCCTCTGCCCCTGTGGCAGTGGATACATAGGTGAAACAGGTAGGGAACTAAGACTGAGAATAGGAGAACACAAATCTGCAATAAGAACCAACAAGGAAAATGCACCCCTTGTAAACCACTGGAAGGAGAAGGGACATAAAACCGAGGATATACAGTGGGTCATCCTTGAGAAAATAAAAGAACAAACTAGGATGGGTGATAGCAAAAGGAGGCGTAAATTGCAAGAACAGTGGTACATGGTTAGGTTCAATACTATAAAATTGGGCTTAAACTTAAAAGAGGATTGGGAAACACTCATCTGAGGTGAAAAACATAAATACTAGTAGAGCTGCTGAAGACAATGATAGGAAAAGATGCTAGGACGTACAACCTAAGGATGTAACATAGGGGAGTGGCCAGAAAATAGTGACAGTGCGATATACCGGAGTACTCTGAGAATAGAAACCAACAAGAGACTTGTTAGACAAAAATTGGGACTAGATCAGATAATCGTCCAGTAGCATATATATAAAAAACCTCTCTTTAACAGATAAAATTACTACAATATCCCAAACCGAAATAATATTTCTCAGTAATGTCTAGTGTTAAAAGAGAAAAATATCGCTCTTATGTAGTCGGCATCAACAACACTGAGAAACTCTATGATGGCGGAGCCACGAACCCGGAAGAAACCGGGTTATGCGCATGCGCGTGTTCCGCAGTTACTGCACACCTGCAAATCGTGAAGGAGGCCTGTGTGCGCAATAAAAAGGACCCGAGAGATAGCCCTCGATTACAACAGGAGAACGAGGTAGACGCGCGCATCAAAGCATACTCTGGTGAGTGCCCCTGACACTGTCTCGTGATAAGTAGTATGTAGAACTTGATTATTCAGGATTACAAAATCCACGTGTTTTTTGATGCTTGCACCTATTGGGTGAATCTTTTTAAGGGATAAACTCTTGCGATCGATAGTATATTTTCCCTCGTGAACAGACCGGTTGTATACAACCGAATATCTTCCCTTTGCCTAATGTTAAAAACTAGTGACCATAAGATTGATCAACCTACCTGGAAAATGTGAACAACACCAGCCGTACGAATGGTTTTGGATAATGGGTAAAACCCGAGATTATAAAGGTTACCGCCAAATCGGGCATCTATAGAATATATAAAACATAAAAAACTTCTATGCCCAGTGTTCATTTACGTATGCCTATGAGCTTCAAACGTAATAAACGTAATATACATATATCCCTTGTGTACGGTGACATCTAGAAATACAGATTAATAATGTAGGAAATTATCAATATTCTTCAACAGAACACATCCGGTTCACTGTAACGCAGAAAGAATACGTCATACCTCGTTGTGATGATTTTAATTTAAAATAAGGTAAGATGCTGCCTAGTAGAGGAAATAATACTCATAACAAAGGAGAGGGACGCTCTAGTAACATGCTGTTAAACACTCTTCACAGAAATATAACCACTATAACAGAGACCAGGAGAGTGCATAAAAAACATCAATGGAAGAATAGAGAGCGATACTTCACCTGGGCAAGTTGCAAATAGGTTAATAATAAATAAATGCAACCAATAGTAAGAATGAAATAATGGTTTAAGGAAAGATATGACTCCCCCTCTACTTTTAAACCATATAGGTGAATTACAAATATACGAGATCAGAGAGAGGAGCGCAATAGGCCTGACATTCACGGTCCTCGATTGAGCGAATGCCGCCCTGAATCAAAAAAGGTAACAACTTTAAATAGCTAATGAGAATAATCCCAGGGATCCACAAATTCAATTACTAAAAAAAGTGTACATTGACCCTACAGGGAGATCTATCTGTATCGGAAACCATTAGTCTGAGATAGATCGATAAAGAAAAAGTACAAGGAAGGAATCTAAACATTGCCACCATTCCCTCTGATGTAAGTAAGTCGAGTTTCTGAATTGGAGTGAATGAGTAGAATAAATGTGGGGTTAGATACAAGCCCAACACTGAAATATAACAGAGGCAAATTTTACCTGTGTATTTCTTCAAATGTGGTGTATTAAAGTAATTGTGTGAAACGTGCATTAGAATTTAGATCATAAGGAGAAGAGAATGACAGAGAGCTCCATTCTAATTGTATTTTATTATTGTTTTAAATACACAAAAAGGATATGTATAAACGATGAACCCCATGAATTTTGCTGTCCTGAAGAAGGTGTTAATATATCAGTGAGACAACACCAAAACGCGTCGACGCACAGATAAATAGAACCCAACAGAAACCCAACTAGATAGCAGATATACCTTGATTTTGGATACTGTGATCTTTATCTCTTTTTTTCAAAATTGTATGAGGATATTGGGTCAGGATAATACAGTAGTAGGGAATACTTTTCACCTACAGGTTGGAGGGGTTGTTTTTGTGATTTATTATGCACTTTGAAATTATGGTAACTGAATGGTTATAACTTTTATAACTTGTTTGTCTTTTTAATATTGCATATTTTTGTGTAACATTGCAATTAATTTGTTCAAATTTGATAACACTGTATAAGTTTTTAATGATGCCTTTCAGACAGTGATCTGAATTTTAACCCAAGAAAAAATATCTTAATGAAACACGAAGAGTGTAAACGTCATATTTTTGTGTTGGCTTGATACATAATGAAAATTGTGTTGCTTTAAGGATCGTTGTGCATGAGAGATAAGAGTGTGGAGAAAAGCGAACGTAGTCCAGGGATTTCCCTTTGACTTAGATATGGTTTTTAAACAATGAATTATTTCATCAAATGTAAATATATGATTTTTAGGGTGTAAATGTATTTATGGATAGTATTAACTTTTAACATATTTATTGAAATTAGGGATTAATTTTTTAGAATCATTAAATAGAGAGTATATATATATTTTTGATACTTTTTATATTTAAGATGGTTTTATCAAAGGATTTACCCTGGTCAATATAAATAGATATGTTCAAGTTACTGTCCAGATTGCACTTTGCACTTTAAAAATCCAGTTTATACAGATCATGTCGTTCTGCTGGTAAACTGTATAATGTAACAATGTTACTTATTCTTTATCACTTTAGGGTATTGCACTGTTTATTATTTATTAATGACACTGAATAAGTTTCTATTGCATGGTGGTATACAAAGGCACTACAGGCATTTATGCAAGTATTCACATTTTCTTACAAAATTTGTAATCAAAAGGTACCCATTGAGGGGTTATTTAGAAACACTAGAATAATATTTTTAAATGTGTTTTTAATTCCGAGATTATGTGTGATATGTTCCCAAATGAATACTAAAGAGAGGGAGTCAGAGGGAGGAAAGCTAAGGCTCACCCTCCAAATACTACATTCAACATAAGGTCTCTGTTACCAGATACCTGAGAGCCTTGCTAGTCACTATAAATCCATATATAACACTCAATGGGGTTGGTCTGGAAAGTCATAGTAGATAGAAAAGGAGAAATTGCTCTTTTTCTAGGTGTCCCCTCACTCACCAGGGTTGCCCCATGGTGACATGCTTCATCATTGGGGCCATCCCAGTCCTCTACGGGCTGGGGCGTGCTGCGACTTGCGAATTACGTAGGAGCACTTATAAATGATTATGTGTGGTGCAGATGCGATAGTGAAGTGGACTAAGTGATGTATTAAAAAATACCTGCCCAGTAGGTTTTCAATAGACTTTATTCTTGCCTCTCGCCACCCGCGATCGTTCAGGAAAACTGACACGCACCAGCTCTTCACCGAGCTTGGGCACGTATGCGGAAGTAACCGGGATCGGGAGATCTTTAAAAACAAACTCAGCGCCCCCGGTCAAGTAACATCCGGACCGGAGGGACGCTAGTAGGTGCCTAAAAGAGGGAGGTATTCTCGAAGCAAGTAAGTGGTTGTGTACAAAATCGGACCTACGAAGGGTTTTTACTCTTTAACCTAGTGGGTTGAACAACCATCGCTAAGCCTAACAAACCAGTGGATGCTATTTACGATGTGCCATTTCTCCTACCTTTCTTAGATTTGCTGGGATACTGAACCCCTCCGAGTCCATGGGGCACAGTTAGGTCCCACGACATGTATGTAAATATGTATGAGAGTGTGTGCAAGATGAATGTCTGGTTGTGTCACAGTAAGGTGTTTTATCACGTTTTGATAAATGAGAACTACCACGTTTTGTGCATGAAAACAATTACGTTTTTACATAGAAAAAACGTCCTGTTGAGGACCACGGGAAATGTAATAGCGTTTTCCAAATGCAATCAAAAAGATATGTGCTATGTGTGCTATGTTCGGGGGTAAAACCCCTTGACCTTTCAAGTTGTCTTTTGTTTTACAGGAACCACGTGTTTGGAATAAATACGTAGGTATTACTGCATGCACTAATTATAGATTGCAGCATTTATTTAATTTAATTAAAAGAACTCATTACAGAGCTAAGGAGTGGCGAACACAGGGCTGGTCCCTGTGTAGTCCCGAAGAAGTGCTTGGGGTATGCACGAAACATGTTGACGACAGGAGTTGATAGGTACACCTTAACACATTACATTTAGGGACCCCTATTCTTCCACCCCATTTTTAATATTACCACCTAGAGGCAAGAATAAAGTCTATTGAAAACCTACTGGGCAGGTATTTTTTAATACATCACTTAGTCCACTCCACTATCACATCTGCACCACACATAGTCATTTATAAGTGCTCCTACGTAATTCGCAAGTCGCAGCACGCCCCAGCCCGTAGAGGACTGGGATGGCCCCAATGATGAAGCATGTCACCATGGGGCAACCCTGGTGAGTGAGGGGACACCTAGAAAAAGAGCAATTTCTCCTTTTCTATCTACTACGACTTTCCAGACCAACCCCATTGAGTGTTGTATATGGATTTATAGTGACTAGCAAGGCTCTCAGGTATCTGGTAACAGAGACCTTATGTTGAATATGTTCCCAAATAACAGTCTTTCCACCATGTTTATGTATGGCTGCTTTGCACTGGCACTTTAAAAGGTGATTGGTGATGCCTTTGAGCTGTCATGTGATCAAGGGAGGGATCTCCCAAAACGCGTAATGGCGACAAATGGCTAAATAAATGAATGCACCAAGAATTTGGGTCTACGCTCGTTTTTCCATAAGCGAATTGGAGGTGATAGCGAGAAGTAAAGGATATATATATATATATATATATATTAAGTCATTTGGTTCCGCTAGCGCTGAAACGCCGCCTTGACCCGACCTCTCGCGATGGGGGCTCGTGCTGGGTGGCGAGCCCTGCAATTATTTCGTATTTCCACACACTCCTCCAGGTATGAAAAACACGAGCCCAAGTGCATCCAAAGGTTTTATTTTAGCAAAAACGGCAACAGATTAACTCAACGCGTTTCGGGATAGTCTCCCTTGCTCACGCGTTTTTCATACCTGGAGGAGTGTGTGGAAATACGAAATAATATATATATATATATATATATATATATATATATATATATATATATATATATATATTCACTGAAAAAAACATTGGTTTCACACCAGTTATAGTTAGCTGAACATTTTACTCATACAAAACCATTGAAATTCCCACGTTATAGTTAGTTTGACTCACTATAAAACTCGCGCGCCCGCAATCCACTGCTGATGATGTCACATATTACATCATTCATGACATGGTCAGTGATATCACTGATGACATCTCAAATGACATCACTGATGTCATCATTCATGTGATAATACGATACACCTCCTCACACTCTAATCTAACCTTTGATACACCCAGTGTTAAATACAGACTACCATTCTTGAAACCATTGACATACCAATATAAGTTACTACATACGCACTCACTGATTCCTAAGACAACACACACATCCACTCATTCACACATACAATCACTCATACATACAGTCACTCATCAATACAACACTATCATATCCACTCATACACCTATACACACTGCCACTCATCCATGGAGTTACTCACACACCTAGTAAGTCATGCAAAGAATCAATCACACTCCCATTTCCTCATCTATACAGTTATACACACAAAACCTTACTTATTCAAACATATACTACCACATACTTACTCTCTTTTACATTCACTGATACAAGTACACATTGATCCATACAGCCACTTACGCAATCACAGGCTCTCATGTACAGACATTTATATATGCCAACTCTCACATGCACTGTGTTTTACATATGTACTTACTTGGACATGTAGCACTGAGATATCCATTCACTCACCAACACACCCATGCACACAGTCAACCACCCATACAGCTGTTTCCACATACACTCTTGAACCCATACACCTAATGAAACAACTGCTCACACCTCCCAGGCACCCACACACACACTCAGCCTCACATACAAATACTTGGGCAACCAATCAATAACCCATATAGCCACTCATATAGCTACTGATCAACACATGCAGCAGCTTACACAACAACAGACATAATGATGCACACATTCAGACAGTTTAGTCACTAACCCATGCATTCAGTAAGACACATTTAATCACTCACTCATACAGTCAGCCACGCACCTTATAAATCCTTCATCCAGACACTTATACATCCACTCATTCTTCAATATGTAAAACATATTTAAACTTTACAGAAACACACAGACACTGGATGTGATCAGTTATCATTTTCCCCGGAGTGCTCAGGGTACGCGCACCCGTAAACGTAGCAAGAGCGCTATTCCTGCGTACGAAAAAATATATAATTATGTATTTAAAGTAAATAATAATGCAAGACATTCAGTGGTATACTCATAAAAGTACTAATTTGCATTTTTAATATCCGTATTTCACCTTTAAACGCATTTAATAAAATCTAGCAAAACGTCATTCTGACGCGCCGTGTAAGTGCCCCCGGAAGCGTACCCGGAAGCGCCTACGTACGTGCCGCGTAGCGTAAGCGCGCGTCAAGCCATGTGACCTCAAAACAACACTTTTGATTGGTTAATAACAGTTTTTTTTCACCAGTAGGAAAACACCCCACTCATTTCTCTCACAACCTCTTTGCTTTTGCTGAGACAACACCTCTTGTCTGTTCCTGCAAAAACAAAACTTCTACCATCATGTCTGGTTCCCAGAACCCTTCCCAGGACCAGTCAAGGGAGTTCACAAGAGCTACCATCATATCTTAAAGACACGACAGATCTTTTGAAGAAATTAGAAGCTGTCGAATGGTCATCAAATTACAAACTGATTACGATGGATGTTGTGCCCCTGTACACAAGCATAGAACATCAAGTGGGAACTGAAGCATGTAGACACTACCTTGGCAAAAGACACATGAAATATCGGGACCACAATAAGATGCTAAACGCCATGATTTCATGGTGCCTAAATAACAACATCTTCCTATTTGACAAAAAAATCTATCAACAAACGAGAGGTTGTGCGATGGGTTTTTCCTTTTCGCCGAACTACGCCAATCTGACTATGGGGTGGTTTGAGACACATCTGGCATGGCACACCACCAACTATCAAAGGCGTGAAAAAATTGTCGGCACGAATGAGGATTTTTTTCTGTACTTTGATAAACTAAAAGCCAGAACAAATCTAAAATTCACATGGGAAATCAGTTCTGAGAGAGTGACTTCCTTGGACACTGAAATTTACATTGCAAATGAGGTCCTGCAAACAACGTTACACAGACAAAAAATGGCGACAAACGCCATCCTACACGGTGAAAGCTTCCATAACAACAAACTGAAATGGAGCATCCCGTATGGTGAATTTCTGCGAATAAGACGCAACTGCTCAGACAACAGTGAATTTCACCAACACAGCAGCAATGCAAAAAATAGGTTCTTGGCAAGAGGCTATCCGAGAAAGGTGGTGGAACAAAGTCTAAATAGAGTGTCACAACAGGATCGGAAAAAAATCCTACACAAGAAAAAAGAAGATCAAAGTAACACAGACATAATCAGACTGATAACTACACATAGTGCAGAGAACAACAAGCTATCTAAAATTATTAAAAAACATTGGCCAATCCTCAAAGCAGATCTAACCTTATCGAAAATCATAGGCGCCCATCCCAACATAACCTACAGGCGAGCAAGAAATCTAGGGGACCAACTGGTCAACAGCCATTTCAAGTAGAAACCCAAAAACAACTGGCTACAACGTGGAGTTTTTTTTCCGTGTAGACACTGCAAAGTGTGCAAAATTGCCTTAACAACGAAAGAAATTGAGATCCGCAAAGTAAAAAAGTGGAAAATACACCAACATCTAACTTGCAAAAGTGAATATGTGATCTACATGGTGGAGTGTCCTTGCCACAAAAAGTACATAGGCAGTACAACATTCGAAGCAAAAAAAAGAATTCTTGAGCACACAAGGGCGACAACAAACAAAGATCGCTCTAACGCAGTTGCACGACACATGGAACAATTTCACGACAGCAATTGGGAAACTTTGAGATATTGCGCCATAGAACAGGTACCACAAACAGAAAGAGGAGGAAACCGCCTAAAAATACTGAGGAGAAAAGAGTCAAAACACATCATTAATTTCAGGACCCTCGAACCAAGAGGGCGGAACCTGACGGAAGAACTGTATATACATCTATGAGGGAAGAAACAACCATAGAAAGAAGGAACATGAACCCAAAATGTAACGCAGCCCTTTACCCACTAGAGGGGCATGACTGATTGTAAGGGACACTGCGGCATTGCCGGGTAATGCTAAGAACAACAGAGACCTTAGAATGAAAAACTCACCAAAGAGATGGAACAAGAAGCAATCCAATAAAGAGCACTCCCCTTCCCTATTGGTTTTAAATCGGAAACCCAGGGCAAACTGGTGAAGACATTGTAGTGGATACTACATTAACCAGTATGCACCTTGGCGTAACATAGGAGGCTTCCTGTGTTACAAAGATAAAAGAAGGACTTAATTACTCGCTTAACATCCCGTGAGCAAGCTTTGTGGGAAGCGAAACGTGTTGGGTTAAGGTTGGAATAAAGCCACTGTGACACTAAAAAAGACGAGTGAGTGCGTTTCATTTTCCCCTCGGGGAACCTGTATGCATTTAAAACGACTGACCCTGTCGTAGAATACGCACCACGCGACAACAGATCGCCGTCATCTAAAGAGGGTCGCAACTGCAGTATATATATATATGTATATATTTATATTCGGCTCACAAAATCCACAGGTTCTCACCCGTGGATGTAACGAATATGGAGCCACTGATTGCACGGAAACCGGACGTTGTGTAAAAGAGGTGTCGGGAACACCGGATTAGACAACGAGTCACTGGCCGGGTAAGGTGCTTGTGGCACACCAGAGTTTGTCGATTTAAAGACTTCACTGACTGAACTGTTACTATTGACACAGAGCGAGGGGGCACACAGCGCAGAGTATTGGAAGCTGCGGATGCAGCATTTGACAACAAAAACGATGTTTTGTGAAACAGAGAGACGCGAGGCGGAATTAGGCATGTTTAAGAACAAAAAGAAACAGAATAATATTCAAAAAGCGGGCACTAGTCAAGCGGGGGAGGCCCAACGGCTCTTAATGTGAGACTCACAGCACTGGAGCGTCTATATGAACGCGAGATAAGGAAATGGTGGGAGGCAACATCGTTACAAAACTATATAGATGTTGACCGGGTCCCAAGGGGCTTAAGGATTTACACCATACTGGCGTATGAAAACCCGGACCGGCTGTTGCTAGATGCATGGGCAGAACATACAGCCCAGTCGTGCAAAAGGAGTCTACAAATTTTGGTGCGCTTCGCTTGGAGTGACCGTGAAAAAGCACTGGCATTGATTAAAAATCTGGAAGAGGAATTATCTAAGGAAGAGGACAAAAACAAATCTTGATGAGAAACGCGAACAAATGAAAAAACGTCTGAAAAAATATGAAGAAAAAATCAAACTACGTAAAGAGGAAAAGTTTGAGAGAGATGAGAAGGATTACAATCAAAGGAGGGTACTAACTTCTGCCAAAAAATATGACAACCCAAGGAAAGAACTAAGAAAAAAGGCATGTGGTCCGGCACCCACGGCACCAGAATTATCTGAATCCGAAGTCACTGTGGATGAACAATCAAGTGAGGACAATATCGAAGAACCCTCTCCTTTTTTCGTAGAGTTCAAAGTGAAGAGGAAACAACAGACAGAGGGAGGCAGGGGAAAGCCCCCGGAGAGACGAAGAGGAAGACGAGGCGGGGGGAGGGGGCCAGAAACGTAGTAGGCTCACCACCAGTAACCCGCAGCAGGAATTTTTACAAGAAAAAGAACTAATTGAGTCCAATGAAGCAGAAAAAAATCTAACTATCATCAATTTGACATCTAAGACGCTCACCATGGAGAAAGAATTCATTTTGAAATTGGGACTCTCCTTTTGTCCTCGTAGAAATTTCGAATTTGCACAGACTAGAATTGACATTTTTAAGTTTGCGAGAAAACTCAAACTCCATAAATTCTTCAAATCGAAACCACCGCCTGGCAAGCCTCCGGAAACAAGTGAAATGGTCGAGGATGGTTTGCTAAGTAGGGATTTGGTGGGTATGAGGATTATGGAAGGGCTACATCAGGAAATCAATGAAGGGACGGATGGTAACCCAGGAAATACACAAGTTCTGGGAGTCATGGAAGTGCAACAAAAAGGAGGAGCAAGTACCTTTAAACCTGCCTCGAGTTTCATGCCTAATACAGGAACAGATGCCATTGACACCTTCTCTGACGCAGTGATGAGAGATTTGGCACGCTTGAGAAATAGGAACAAACATATTGAAAAAAGAGCCAATTTAACTATCAAACAACAACAAGCGTTGAAAAGGTTATGTGATGACTCCTCCATGGTTTGCAAGCCCTCCGATAAAGGAGGGAATATTGTGCTGCTTACTCAGGAACAGTATGAAACTGAGGCACTGCGACAATTGGGTGATACCGACACCTATTTGAAAGTAAAAGAAGAGGTATAGAACAAAAGCATCAATGAATACCACAACATGATTTCTAAGTGGTATAACAACAACATTTTAAATACTGATGAGTATTTATTTCTAAGGTGTCTGTGTCCCATCATCCCTACCTTCTACTATCTCCCCAAGGTCCAAAAGGACAAGAACAATCCACCGGGTAGACCCATTGTGGCCTCGAATGGGAGTTTAACTGAACATCTATCCATGTACATTGACTCTTTTCTTTTTCCTTTTGTGACATCTTTGAAGTCATATTTGAAAGACACTAAACATTTTCTAAACTGCATTGAAAACATTGAGTGGAAAGATAGCTATTGTATGTTAGTATTGGACATTACTAGTCTATATACTTGTATAACACATGAAGATGGGCTTAAGGCTGTACAAAGCTTTTTGGAGCAACGTCCTGTGAGGTTCTACGAACATAACAAAATGTTAATTGAGTTCATTATGTTTTGCTTAAACAACAACATGTTTCTGTTCGGTAAACAGCTGTACAAGCAATTGTCGGGAGTGGCTATGGGAACCTGCTCCGCCCCCAGTTTCGCGAACTTGTTCGTGGGCTGGTGGGAGGAGCAGGTTGCCTGGGCCGATGTCAATCAGGAGTGGAACAATAGAATTATAGATTGGCATCGGTATATTGACGATCTTTTTATCATTTTGGATTGCCCTATTGAGACAGCAGCCACCTACATTGAAATACTGAATAGAAACGAAATCAATCTGAGGTTTTCAGGTGAAATCAGCAAAACATCTGTCAATTATTTGGATCTCACAGTGTATATAGATGAGAGAGGGAAAATCCAGACGAAACTCTATAGGAAGCACAAGGCAGGCAACTCGACATTGCATGCTACCAGCAGTCACCTCAAAAAATTGATAGACAGCATACCGTACGGTAAGCTATTGCGAATTAGAAGAAACAACTCAAATGATATTGAGTTTCGCAAGGCTGCCAAATCCAGCATTGAACGGTTCAAAGTTAGGGGTTACAACGAGGGCATTTTAACACAAGCCCTCAATAAGGTCAGCAAACTCCAAAGGAAAGATCTATTAGTGTCCCATAAAGATGAGAAAAAGAACGGGACTTTGAGAGTGATCACCACATTCTCGGAGAATACTGGTGAACTAAAAAGAATATTACGTAAAAACTGGAACATCTTACTGACTGACCCAATAATTAGGGAAGAGTTGCCAACTAATCCCCTAGTTACATTTAGGAAAGCCAAAGCCTTAAAGGACCTTCTAGTCAAAAGTCACCATGTAGCACATACAGTACAACCAAAACTTCCACCACTTAATGGTTTTTACCCATGTGGACGGTGTAAAGCCTGTAAGTACAGTAAACGGATGTTAACGTACAAAGTACCAGAACTAATTGCACCGAGACACATACAGAAATTCCTTACTTGCTCTAACCCCTATGCCATCTATTGTTTAAGCTGTCCCTGCGGGCTTAGATATATTGGCAGCACAACTCATCCTGTGAAAATGCGAATTTTGGAGCACACGCGTGCAATAAACAATAATGATGAGTCTTACCCCGTAGCCAGACATTTTGACAGAGAACATAAACGCAATAGGGATCTGTTGACGTATTTCTGTCTAGACAGTGTACCTGTTAACATAAGGGGAGGAGATCGATTGCAGAAGTTGAGGCGATTGGAATCGCGATATATCATAGATCTTCAGAGTAAAACACAGCTGGGGCTCAATATGCATGAGGAATTGGCTGTACATTTGGGTTAATGTGTGCATTCAATGCGTTTTGATATGTTTATTCTACCTGACTATTTAGTGTGGTCGGCTGACCAACACGGAAACTTATGTGATTTATGAGTAATGATAACTAGATGTTTTGCCAGTAGGACATGGGCGGATGGTCATGTCGATTGTTATGAATTATGAATTGATTGTTTCTAAGTTATGAAGTATATGTGTATATAAATAATGGAAAATTATCACTTCATGGCCCATCCAGGGCAAGATTATAGTAAAGACAATTAGGACACATGTGTGGGAAATGCCCATCCAGGGCAAGATTTAAGTCAATCATCTTGGTTCACTTATACATGGATGAACTTTAAAAACATGAATTGTTTATCGATTTCCACTATATATATATTATGATATTTACACGTTACAAGATGGCGGTACCTGCAACGGGTGCGCTTGTGTCCTTTGTCGATTACCATGAAACGCTCACATGCTTTGATTATAAAAGAATAATGGACGCCTCGCGCATTTGTATGACAAATTGACGAAGGCCGATGCCGAAACGCGTCTTTGCTAAGCTGTGAGGTTTACAAATAAAAACTAATTGTAAACCACAATGAGGTAATTTGAATTTTTATGGTCAAGAAATGTCCCCTAACGTGTACCCCACCGTCTCCATGTACGTGCTTAAAGTGCATGTAACTTCCCTCCTCGAACAGCTATGAAGACGCAAATACATTTGCGTCCAACGTTAACATGTCCTCTTTCAGATCCACCATGAATGGATTAATAATTCGGTTCCTAAGTATGCCTTGCCAACGTCTTTTCATGGTACACTTTCACGTTTTCCTAGCCCTGCAGAGCTAGGCCCTGATTTCTGCCATCGAGCCCTTTCTGCTCTCTGCCTCCTGAAAGCTGCAACGTGGGATACATCCCTGACCTCTGTCCTACTCCCTGCGTGGCGAGCGGTGCCCGGCTCGGCCTGCTTGCCTGCCAAAGACAGTATTTTGCCTTCAAGTTATCAGTATAGCCGAGCTCAGCTCCTCGAAAACACATTCCAGTCTAGCAGAATAGATAAACAATCCCCGGCTGCAGAGCAAAGGGCCCGGCCTTTCTGTCTCCATGCAAGTAATTTATTGCTCCCGTTACCATGGTAGGCCCATGGCCCCTCGCATTACACGCAGACACGTAGTCACATATGCACGCATTAATAGTCAGTATAGAGCAGCCTCTGCCCAAGAGACCTTTCCTTCTAGATAATATAGTTCCCCAAACACAAGATATCAGATATGATTTAGGAACGAGTTGATCTGACATGCCAGACTTCTGTCTCTTCCTCTAAGTGCTAAATGACAAGTCCCCTGCACCCTCCAGCCTCACGTCAGTCACACGTCATGCCGCTGCGCGCGCATCCTTGTTACATATTTCTGCTGACATTGCAAGATTCCACTATGTATCCACCCACTTGTGACACTTTCATGTGACGTTTCTAGCACACACCTCTGTGTACGCCCTCGTACACGCCTTCTATTACGCACATGTGTTCTTATCTCGTTTTTTCTCAGCTGTTACGCCTTCTGTATCCATCACCACTATATGCATTGACTATATATATTGTACTCTGTTAATAAAGTATTGTCTATCCCTTCCTGAACCTTAGTGGTGAAAGGAACATGATACCATGGTTCGAACCATTCCATTTTATGGAATAAAACCCTTATAACTCAGATACCACGGACTTTGCCTCTCATTTCCGAGTGAGTTATTTTATTGAACTTTACCGCATGGAAATTCCGACGGTAAATATTTATTTACCACATAATTTGGCGCCCGAATAGGGACCCCTCCCCCACCCCACGCGCCGGTAGGTGCGTCGCAGGCTTCGCCCCCTGCCACAGCCGTGACGGACAATTACGCGTACCCGCAGGATTTCCTGTATCTCCCTCAGGCCTACAGAGGTGACGGAGACTGCGATCAGCATCCAGACGAGGCGGTGAGGAGTGCGGAGGATCCCGACCAGAGCCCAGCCGAGAGAGCAAGGTCCGAGGTGTCTAGAGGCCCACCAGTTCCGACGTGCCTGTGACGTCACGAGTCGAGTCCAGTCCGGTCCAGTCCAGACGAGTTTCCGAGGCCTTCCGTTCCGTGCTTCCCGGTGAGTACCGTTGCTGGGGACGCATCTAGACGGGTGCATTACTATGTATCCGGTCAAGACGGGTTTGGGTACACAGACCCGGTCTGCACTGTTTTAGCAGTGTATCTGTACTGTTTAGCAGTATATCAAGTAATTCGTGTCTTCAACGGTTCGATTTTGTTTTCGTTATAGAATTCATGTATAGTCAATAAGTGTTCAAAATGTTTCTATGTGATTAATGTCGTGGTATGAGTGACTGTTTGATCCACATTACTGTGTTTATATGTAAAGATTGTGTTCAAGTTCGAGTAAGTGTCAAGTGCCAAAGTATCAAGATGCCATTGTTCTCCAAGTTAAGACAGATAGGAACTAGGAAAGGGATACTAGAGGAAGCGATTCCTGTCCCACCTAGGGACACTCCGGGAAATTTTATGTATCACAAACACGGCTTAGATGCCATATTATATCTAGATTTATGGGTCGATTATACTAAGAACCTAGACGAGAAATATAGATGGCCCGTTACAGGGACATGGGATGCAGATTGCATCATGAGAGTAGAAGAAGCGCTATGGAAAAAGAAGGCCAGACAATCTCAGAAAGACGCCATTGAATTGTGGCGTAAAGAATCGCATAGACGTACAGAGAAAGAATTCAGAAAAACAGAAAAACATAGAGAAGATTCAGATAAAGCCCGAGAAAATGTACTAGTTGAAGAAGGAATACGAGTTAAAGCAGAACAAGTAGACCGACAACGAAACACTCTTGTGAATGGTATGTATCCTCTTTTGGCCAAGGGTTTACCTAAGGCCACTCCGGAAATACCAAAAGATCTGCCCGCTCCATTGGTTCCGACTAAATTACGTCACAAGACCGCAGCAGACATTTTTATTTCGTCCTACTTGGATGATGTAGCTCCTACATATACTACTGCACCTGCCCATGTACCCGCACCGCCTGCACCTGCTGACGTCCACCTACCCCATGATCATCTACCCCCAGGTCCGCAACAGCAGATCCCTCCAGGTTCGCTACCCGCACCCGCTCCCGTTGTTCCCCCTGGTATTCAACAACTGCATCCATCTAACCCTTTTGGGACTGGCGTGGTCCAGGATCCAACCCAGCTACAGCAGGTACCGACCTTACAGCCAGGTTATGCTCAAGCCTCCGCTACAGGAGGTGCTACAGGAGGTTATCAAACACCCCCACCGTTACACCGAGTGACAATGAGAGAGTTAGCAAAGGCTCGGACACCTAAAGGTGCACCGGCCGAACAACTTAGAAGAGAACTTACAGACTGCAGATATGACCCAATGCCTGGTACGACAGGACCCCTGTTGTTAGCGTCCCTACGTTTGAGACGCGTTACAGATTATTTGATGTTACTACCAGAAATGCCAGAACATCTAGACAAATTGTATTATTTTATTAGAACAGGAGAAGGACCGGAGTGTGTTGCTGCAGCCATGTCACGTCAGAAAGTTGAGAACAAAGGTTTAATAATGCGATTTTTGGTTAATTGTTTAATAAGAGAACAAGATCAGGCAGGTTTTCCACCAAGTGAGATGAATAGACTGAATAGATGGAGCCAGAATATGGCGGAAGGTAAACATGATAAGGAGAACAGTGTACATACTATGGTTAGAAAGATCCGTAAAGAAATAATAGAAATACATGCCCGCAGAGAACCTGAAGAGCAACTAGAGTCAGATGACGGGAAAACATCAGAGGAGGAAGAACAACCAGAAACAACAGCAGAAACGTCGCAATTAGCAACTAGAGACATGATAGCATATGTAGGTAAGGGAAGATACCTTAAGAAAACAATACGTCCGGAAAGCAAAAGACTTTTTCTCTCTGCTATATCAAATCCGAGTTCTCCTGAACATATGTTTCAGGCTACCGATAAAATACTTCAAGATCGAATGGGGTACCATGTACTCAATTCCATGGATGAACAAGAACTAGCCCGGTCCGCAGTACAATGGGCTGACAATTCTAGTACATATAATGATGATGCAGTAGCACAGACATTTTTGAACCTCTCCCCTGATGAACAGAAATTAGCTGGTATATACATGATTCAGCATCTCATTACGTTATTCAAAAGCCAACACTCTGATTCAGGTCCCTTACCGGATATATTGATAGAACTACTCTCGAATAGATGGAGAGGCCTAGGTACTGATTTAATTAAAGAAATTCTAGAACATCGACACAAATATAGTGCCTTCCTGAAACCACAGTTTATTTCAGCTCCACCACCCCCAGAAAGAAAAATGTTTTACTTCGACAGACAGAATCCCTTACGAGAAGTACATCCAGTCAGGAATGCTGATGATACCCTTACACGCGTGTATGTATACACGCCTATCACTAAAATGGAATTGTTGGAAATGAAGAAAATAGTGCCCAGTCATGATAAAGACCCTGCAGGTTTTCACCGAGAAATTAAAGATATGTTACTCATGGGCGATTACACGTATTCGGATATTATGAAAATGTTAAAAGTACTGTTGCCTGCAGGAATTTACGAGAAACTAAAGGAGAAGGAATGGGAGGTGGGAGATAAAAAGATTGATTGGGCTGCATTAGAAGTCGAAGAAAAAGGTTGTACCCCAGGGTTAGGCCTTGGGGATAAAGCTAAAGCATTACCAGGTTTATTAGTACAGGTTTTGCCTAGACTGTTAGCGACTAAAAAGGAAGACTGGGACGCAATCTCAGCCTGTAAGCAGAAACACGATGAAGACACTAGTGATTTTTATTCTAGATTCGAGAAATGTTTTATTATCAACAGTGGCCTGAAAACAAGTAGCGAGTCATACCCACACCTCTTTGTATCAAAATTAGTCGAGAATTCCCTGCCTCAAGTTAAGAACCGTGTTTTGAAAGTCGAAAGCACCTGGCAAGCAAATACGCCTTCCCAAATGTTACAAATGTTATAGTATCACCAGAATAGAATTAGGGAAGAACAAGATCACGAACAGAGACGTATGAAAGATACGAAAATGAAAATGTTAGTTGCTCAGTCAGTTCCAGCTGATGGACAGAAAAGGGGTATGACACAGTCTAATAATACGGCGGCTCCCGTTAAAGGGACATGCAACTATTGTAAACAGCCAGGTCACTATGTGAATGAATGTACAGTTCTGAAACACAATATAGCAACAGGTAAAACTAAAGAGAGACCACGTCAGCCTAGACAGGATCAGGTCCAACATCAGGTCCAGCAACATGTTCCACAGAACGTACAGCCTATGCCTGCTCCACAACAGACAGTACAGACAGTAGCGGTACCACATCCACAGCCCATTGCCGCGACACAGCAAGTTTCACAGCAGATGTACCAGTATGCACAGTCTGATTACCCCGATTATCAGCGATACTCATGAAACAGCCTAGAGAGGGAGGTAGGCTTGCCTCTCATTGAAGTTCCTGTAGATCAAGAGGGTCCTTATGTACATAGTCAAGTATTAGGAAAAGATAGAAAGTTTTTGATTGACACAGGGGCAAGTCGAACAACAATAAGTCACGGCGAGGTTCCAGGGGCACCCCTCTCAGGCTCACAGAATGTTTCCCTTGGATTTTCAGGACAGCCTATTGTCAATGAAGTATCGAAACCTGTTCCCCTAGCAGTTGGTCCCTTGTCACGCACTACAGACTTATTGCTCACGAAATCATGTCCAGAAAACTTGTTAGGTATCAAGACACTAAAAGCTCTAGGAGCAGTGATATGTTGTTCTCCGGAAGGAGTTAGACTGTTTTTGCGTGACTTTAAGGGTCACTATGTATTACGAGATTTTGATGTCAGATTGAAAAATGTACCAGAACATTTGTGGGCACAAGGCCCAACTGATGTAGGTTGTATGCACATTACGCCATACCGAGTTACACTCAAGCCAGGAGTTGTATTACCCCGAATCCGACAATACAAGTTACCACCCGATGCTGTAGTGGCTTTACTGGAAATCATTGAAGAGCTCATTGCACAAGGAGTGGTTGTAGAAACCGACTCGAATCCATGTAATTCCCCTATCATCCCGATTCTTAAACGTACTGACCCGAATGCACCTCCAGTTTATCGGTTGGTGATTGATTTACGAGAATTAAATAAATGCATCGTACCACAGTATCCTGTGGTCCCAGACATCTCATCATTATTGACTGCTATTGATTCAGAGGTGACGTTCTTTACTGTAATTGATCTCAAGAACGCCTTCTTTAGTGTCCCCATTGACCCGGAAAGCCAATATCTTTTCGGATTCTGTTTAAATGGCCGTAGCTTCAAATTTGCACGCGCACCTCAAGGATTCACAGAAAGCCCCAGCATCTACAGCCAAGCTTTGAAAAGACAACTTGACAGTATTAACATGCCAGTTAACACTGCCCTACTCCAGTACGTCGATGATCTGTTGATCACCGCCCGGAGTGAACCAGAATGTGTGCAAGCATCACTGACAGTTTTGTATTATTCTGGCTGACAAGGGACACAAGGTGTCCCCTTCAAAGTTACAATTCTGTGTTCAGCAAGTGGTGTACCTTGGGCACTTGCTGTCCAAGAGGGGGAGACAGCTAACACCTGACCGCATTCAGTTAATTGCACACTTACCGCAACCCAAGACACAAAAGGAAGTGCGGGCCTTCATTGGCCTCACCTCTTACTGCAGACAATGGATTCCCCAGTACGCATTTCTAGCCAAGCCACTTATACAGTTGACAACACAGGAGGCAGCGACTTTGACTGTCCTCCCTTGGACTCAGGAACACACACAGGCTTTTGATAAATTAAAGAAAGCATTATGTCAAGCACCAGTTTTAGCAACACCATGTTACAGCAAACCTTTTACACTTTTCGTTACAGAACGTGATGGCACAGCATTATCTGTCCTCACACAAGACCAAGCAGGTTCACATAAGCTGTGTGCTTATTTTTCAAGTACATTAGACCCAGTAGCCCAGGCTTTGCCTGCGTGCTTAAAATCAGTTGCAGCGACAGCCCTAGCAATCCGGCAAAGTGATTCCATAGTGTTAGGACACCAATTGACAGTACAAGTTCCACACTCTGTAGAAGTTCTTTTAAACAGAACACAGACTCAACACTTGACTATAGCACGACTCACAGGTTATGAATTGACATTGTTCCAGCCCCACATAGAAATCAGACGCTGCAATATACTCAATCCTGCCACATTGTTAACCTCGAACACAATAGATCCAGCTCCACATGACTGTATAGAGATCATTAATGCAGTAACAAAGCCCCGAAGAGACTTGACAGATGTTGCACTGACTAACCCAGACCTGACACTTTACGTGGATGGTTCATGTATGAGAACAAGCACAGGAGAATTAGTGGCCGCATATGCAGTGACCACTGAAACTGAAGTCAAAGTCACACACCGTATTGATACACTGTCTGCTCAAGCCACAGAGCTCATTGCTCTGACTCGAGCCTGTATAGTAGCCAAGAACAGGAACGTTAACATATACACAGATTCACGTTATGCATTTGGAGTCGTACACGACTTCGGTGTACTCTGGCAAGAAAGAGGTTTCTTGACCTCTCACGGAGCCAAGATCCAGCATGGTCCCCTCATTCAAGCATTGTTAGAAGCAATACATTTGCCATCAGCCATAGCTATCATGAAGTGCAAGGCACATACTAAAGTTACAGATATTATTTCCCAGGGTAACGACCTGGCCGATCGAACCGCGAAACACACAGCTCTGACTCACACACATGCAGCTGAGATGACAAAGACAATAGTTCCGACACCAAGACTTTGCATGACAGTTAAGGATCCCGCACTAGATGTAATTGACATACAGACACATGCTACCCCAGACGAAATAAAGAAATGGACTGAACTAGGAGGGATCCAGACAGACCAGGGATGGATGACGAAGGGAAAAGCCACATGGTTTCTCCCCGACTCTATGGTTCAAGTTTTGATTAACACCGCACACAGTCCAGCACACTTAGGAGAAAAAGCCATGTTAGACAGTTTACAGAATCTCTGGTACAATAAACATTTACGAGCAGCAGCAAAACAGAAAGTGCGTACTTGCATGATCTGTTGTCAGTTCAACCCAGGCAAAAGCATTCCTGTAGAGCAAGGTGGATTTCATCCTCCCGATCACCCTTTTGAAGTCCTCCAGATGGATTATATCCAGATGGAACGATGTCGAGGATTCAAATATGTCCTCGTAGTTGTATGTGCACTTTCCCGTTGGATAGAAGCATATCCAGTCCCAGATTACACTGCTCCGACCACTGCCAAGCAGTTGGTTCGTGAATTCTTCCCACGGTACGGTTTGCCTCGTGTCGTGTACTCAGATAATGGTCAGCCATTCTCGTCCGAGCTAATGAAGGAGGTATCACTCCTGCTAGGATATCAGTGGAAGTTCCATTGTGTCCGACATCCCGAGGCAGCAGGTCTCGTAGAGAGACACAATCAGACACTGAAAACACGTCTTGCTGAGATTTGTGCCGAGAAAGGGGTAGACTAGATAGTCGCCTTACCAGTTGCATTGTTTTACATGAGAATGGTAGCTCATTCAAGAACAGGGCTATCCCCGTACGAGGTGGTCTTTGGTAGGCCACCGAATATGTGGGGGACGCCTCTGCCTCGTAAAATAACCGATGTTGACTGTAATATGCTGACAGATTACCTTGCTTCCTTGATGTCTGCACTACAATCATGTCGTTCACAGGTAGCTGCAGCCTTTCCCGACAATGCCGAGGTGAAGCCACACGAGATCGTCCCCGGAGACCACGTGTTTATCCGGAATTTCGACAGGAGGAGTCCGCTGGAGCCCAGCTGGCAGGAGCCGAAGCTTGTTCTACTGACCACAAGGACAGCAGTGAAGGTGGAGGGCCGCAAAGGCTGGCTCCACTCCAGCCACATCAAGAAACACTATGGACTGCCGCCAAATACTGACTCTCAGCCCTGCCCCATTCCAGAGACTGATACTAAACTCCCCCTGGTAGAGAAAACTCCTCAGCAGGAGTATAAACTGAAATTAAGGTCTAGCAAGTCAGACAGTTTAATTGTTTAAGTCCTCCCCTAGGTGAAGCGGTTAGACAGGTTCCTGACATGTACAAGTTAGACCCGAATAGAGAGAGAGATAGACAGAAACAGATCAAGAAACAGAAACATTGTAAATCTCTCCGGAGCTATTTCATCATCACGTTATTAATTATGTTTTTTCTGAGTCTTATGGTTATTGGTATAAGTGTATTATTGCATATGTTCTTTCCTATTGCACACTCTACTCTTAATAACACTGCAGAGCACACGTTCAGTGAACTCCCTCCCCACGAATTGTCTTACAGACTTGCGCTGCGCAACAATACTTTCATCAGTATGTTACACCATTCCCATCAGACCAGCAATGCTACAAATTGTTGGATATGTGGCCGACTCCCTCCCTATCAGAAATATAAGGGAGCTCTGCCCCTCTTCCCGTATCCGTTTACGCATAATGGTTCCTGTGGTGCCTGGTTCAGCTTAATAAATTCTGTAGACACTGATTCCATAGTTTACCAAGGCAATTGGGTATGGGGAAATCTGAACACAGTCATGCATCAAGCATGTTTCCCAGACAAGGAGGGTCTCCCACAAAGGAAGGGGACCGATCTAGAAAACGAAGTATATGGATTAGGTAATTATACACTTAACCTCATGATTCTGAATGTCCAGTCTGAAACCGAACCTGACTTGCCCTCTATGTCAGTGTTACCCGTTAAAGGCGAATTATGTGTCAGAAAGAATAGTTCAATACACTTAGGTCATAGTGAATGTACTACTGTGATCAAATTCAGTGATAAGGGCAAGTCCACATTCAAAGCTTCCCGTCATTCCTATTTCATTTGTGGTCTTACCGCATACATACGTTTACCTCTAGATTGGGATGGTACTTGTTACATTGCATTCCTACTGCCCCCTGTTTTTCTAGCTCCTCCTGATTACCATAGAAATCCTCAGCTTATACAATCTAGACACAAGAGAGAACTCCCAATTGTAGATCAGACTGAAACAGCATGGGAACAATATACAGATTTCAATAGAGGATTCTTTTTCTTTTTAGGTCCTGTCTCGAATAGCAAATTGATACGAAAATTGACCAGAACCCTTGAAGCAGTAGTGAACGAAACTACTTCCGCCTTAGGTAGCTTAACGGAGGAACAGTCTGCTATAAGACTTGTTGTTCTTCAAAATCGTCTCGTCCTTGACGTCATCCTGGCCGATAGGGGCGGGGCTTGTAGAGTCATCGGATCGAGTTGTTGTGTTTTCATTCCAGAAAATGCACCGTCAGTATATAGAGCCATATCCCGTCTTCATAAGATCGCTAATCAGATTCATCAGAATCCAGGCACCTGGACTTGGTCCGGTTGGTTCTGGAGTACGATAACAGCCTGGGGATGGAAGCTACTTTCTTTCCTAGGGATTATATTGGCCATAGTATTCAGTTGTTGTCTCTGCATTCAATGTGGGCCAGCGATATGTGGCTTGTGTGCCACAGCCTGCATTCCCCGTTCAAGTTCACGCTCTACATCCCGCCTGAGAAAGGATGAGCAAATGATGTTATATGAACCGATAGATGGATTAATGAAGATCGATATATCATGAAGGGTCCGTAGGGGACATGGAGGGAATGAGGTAATTAAAATTTTTATGGTCAAGAAATGTCCCCTAACGTGTACCCCACCGTCTCCATGTACGTGCTTAAAGTGCATGTAACTTCCCTCCTCGAACAGCTATGAAGACGCAAATACATTTGCGTCCAACGTTAACATGTCCTCTTTCAGATCCACCATGAATGGATTAATAATTCGGTTCCTAAGTATGCCTTGCCAACGTCTTTTCATGGTACACTTTCACGTTTTCCTAGCCCTGCAGAGCTAGGCCCTGATTTCTGCCATCGAGCCCTTTCTGCTCTCTGCCTCCTGAAAGCTGCAACGTGGGATACATCCCTGACCTCTGTCCTACTCCCTGCGTGGCGAGCGGTGCCCGGCTCGGCCTGCTTGCCTGCCAAAGACAGTATTTTGCCTTCAAGTTATCAGTATAGCCGAGCTCAGCTCCTCGAAAACACATTCCAGTCTAGCAGAATAGATAAACAATCCCCGGCTGCAGAGCAAAGGGCCCGGCCTTTCTGTCTCCATGCAAGTAATTCATTGCTCCCGTTACCATGGTAGGCCCATGGCCCCTCGCATTACACGCAGACACGTAGTCACATATGCACGCATTAATAGTCAGTATAGAGCAGCCTCTGCCCAAGAGACCTTTCCTTCTAGATAATATAGTTCCCCAAACACAAGATATCAGATATGATTTAGGAACGAGTTGATCTGACATGCCAGACTTCTGTCTCTTCCTCTAAGTGCTAAATGTCAAGTCCCCTGCACCCTCCAGCCTCACGTCAGTCACACGTCATGCCGCTGCGCGCGCATCCTTGCTACATATTTCTGCTGACATTGCAAGATTCCACTATGTATCCACCCACTTGTGACACTTTCTAGCACACACCTCTGTGTACGCCCTCGTACACGCCTTCTATTACGCACATGTGTTCTTATCTCGTTTTTTCTCAGCTGTTACGCCTTCTGTATCCATCACCACTATATGCATTGACTATATATATTGTACTCTGTTAATAAAGTATTGTCTATCCCTTCCTGAACCTTAGTGGTGAAAGGAACATGATACCATGGTTCGAACCATTCCATTTTATGGAATAAAACCCTTATAACTCAGATACCACGGACTCTGCCTCTCATTTCCGAGTGAGTTATTTTATTGAACTTTACCGCATAGAAATTCCGACGGTAAATATTTATTTACCACAACCCCCATGAGTGCTGCGATCCTTTAACAGGGTGAGAACCTGTGGATGTTGTGAGCTGAATATTATTGACGGGTACACCCCCGTTACGCGAGCACCCACTCGAGAGTGCGGCAGGCTGGTGTTGTGGGAGCTGCGATATATATTTATATACACACATATATATACATATACATAATATACATACATACATACATACATATAGACATATATACATACATATATACATATATATATATATATATATAATTATTTTTTTTTCTTCAACAAAACATCCCAGCATTTAAGGGCGCACTCCCAACAGGCTGTACCATCTGGCATTCATACATTGACAATATCCTGCAATGCTGCTCTGATCCATTTCACCGACCAGATGCGTTTAGAGACCCCCTGCCTCTTTCTCGAAGGTCATTTGCATATTGAAAAACACAGGCATCTTTCATTTCAGCATTTATTCACGCTCAGTGTGCGCAATGCAAATTGGGCTTTGTAGTCCTTAAGAGCTAAATATATTACCTATAGTAGGTCCTGTGATAATTTCAAAATTTAAAAGCACTTTGTTACCCTAAGTGGGCTCCGGAGCAGCAGGCAGGAATAATTAGCCACAGTCTGTTGAGCCTTGAAAGGGTCTTGACCAGTTCTGGCCCTCTGCCTTCCTTTCTCTTTTTTTGAATGTTGCTGCCCCTTACGGTAGGATTGACCGTGTAGCAATATTCAAACAAAACATCCCAGCATTTAGGGGCGCAATCCCAACAGGCTGTACCATATGGCATTAATACATTGACAACATCCTGCAATGCAGCTCTGATCCATTTCACCGACCTGACACAGGCATGCTGGGATGTTTTGTTGGTATATATATATATATATATATATATATATATATATATATATATATATATATATATATATATATATATATATATATGTATATATATAGATATATATATATATATATATATATATATATATATATATATATATATATATTTATTTGAACAGTACTACATGTGCCATTTGGATGAGGCATGCCTTTATTATCTCAGCTATGTTAATACAAAATGAAGTACGTTTGTGCATTTGTGAAAACAGAAATTATATATGTATTCATGGAGAGTATTATGCCTGACTGAACATTTACTGTTACATTTAATGCACTTTGAAAAATAGAACATAAATAGTTCGAGATAATGTAGCATGTCACCAGATTAGGGAGTTCCTAGTTTAAGTGAATATATGGTGTTGTTGTGTTGTGTACAATTTAGTAAGTCATCTGGATGCATTTATATTTCATTATTATTGGAATGCATTTCAGTACATAATGTATTACTTAGGGCTATAATATAGTCTAAATCTTTTCTGCTGGTTTGTTGTAGTTAGGTAATATTGCAAAATTACTATTTGGCATGGTTTACCCCTTGATTTGATATTAAATTCATAATGTCAGTGATGAGAACTAAGTTGTAGAATTGTATCTATTGTTATATATTGGTAAATATTTAACTTTATTGTTTTGCATGTGTTATGTATTGTAGTTTTTTACCCTATTGGTAACTTCTCTCCGTTTAATATGTAATAATCGTTCTACTTACTTTGTGAAGGTTTTCTTTCCCTGTATTACAAAAGGGAAATGTTTCGAAAATTTGATTTTGTTTGTTGAATAAAATGTAATTTTTTTTTTGCTTAGGAAAATGGTTGTTTTTATTTACGTTCACCATTACACTTTTTTCATCTAAACCTACTTTAGACAGTATATAGCTTTAAAAAAGGCACTTGTCCTACTGCGCAGTGCCGGAACAAGGATTTACAGTTTTAGCACTATTAAACATTGGTTGCCCTTTTGCCCAGTGGCTACAGGAATAATCCTTACTAAAAAAATGATATTATTACACAGCTTTGCAGAATTGTTGAGCAAGGCTCGCTTTCTACTGCTGACTTTGGGAACAGTTCCTCAACTATAATAAGCAGCGGTGTTTTGTGAACACTGTGTACAGAGGTGCAAAGAGTACAGTGGGTATTGGGAGTTGAGTGTAGTATTTAAAGTTATCCCAAGAAAGTGTGCATAGTGTTTGAAGTATATTATAAACAGTGTGCAAAAGAGTGCAAGATGTGGACAGCTGTGACTGCGAACTGTTTTGAGTGTATGGATGTGTAGAGTGCCTGCTAATAAAGTAAAAAGTACAGTATGTATAATGGATACAGCATGTGTAGTGGGTTCATGGCATATAGGGTCTTGTTACGATGTCGGTCGGAAAGCATTCCCAACGACTCTCGTCAGAATCGTTTCCAATCGACTCAGGTTTGGGGAGTCCCACTGACCAATTATGATGTTAACAAACACCGTTTGGTCGGATTCCCATTGACCTCAATGAGAACCTGTGTCCCGACCGACAACACAGGCTCCTATTAAAAAAGGGGTGGTTGCGGGAAAACCTTGCACCCTGTGGCGGGCACCCCATGGTGCCTGCCACACTGTGCAAGGTTGTAAAGAGTGGTCCAATGGGTACCCTGAAGGACCCCAACTGGAGGCTTCCGGGTGAAGAGGGGTCTGCTGCGGGCCCCCAAAAGTCAGTTTCTGACAGCTGTTTTGTGTCGGACAGACCAATTCGGAAATTCTGTCCGAATCCGACATCATAATACGCCTGTAGGAAATCCGGTCCGTAGACCTGTACGATTCTGCTCCGACCAATTTGGATCGTAAACGGTGGGTCAGAAATGTTTCCGAGTCGGTTGGAAAGATAGGTTACGGCACGGGTTAAGAAAATCTGAATCCTGTTTCGGAGCCTTTCTGACCGACATCGTAATCAGTACCATAGTGTGTATGATGCTTGTAGTGTGGTGTATAATTTAAGTGTGTGGGTGTTTTGTGTACTGTATTTACAGTATGTGTACTGGACATAGTGATTACCTTGTGCAGTGAGTAGTTATAAATTATACAGTATATAGTGGTTGCATGTACTAGTCTGTGCAAGTGCTACTGGCTTTGCTAATAGGTTTTAGTTATGTTGTACACTAATGTGACTGCTGTCGAGGCTGGTTAAAAGTTTACCCCTTCGGTGCTCATGACGGAATGGTTCCGTCATGAGCACCGGTGCTTCTGTGCTCATGACGGAACCATTCCGTCATGAGAACGGGGGCACTAAATCCCTATGCTGCAGACAGCAGATGGATTTCTCTTTTTTTTATTGGCCTCAGGCCTTTCCTAACCGCTTGAGGCCAATTTGCATTTTCATTGCAATGCCGATCGCGCGCATGGCGTGCTGACGTCATTGCAATGAAAATTAAACTGAAATAAGCCAAGAGGCTCATTTCAGTTTCCTTTTCTACGTGCTCAGCGGGCTATCTCAGCCCCCTCAGCATGTAGAAATTCACGAGAGGTATCATTGGAAAGGGGAGAATCACCTTGAGCAAGGGCCTTTGCTCCCCCATATCATTTTGAGCAAATCTAGTGTTTCTGCCCCCCACCGGGGGGAAGGGAAGGGGCAGATGGGCAGTAGCCAACTAGATACCAGGGATTGTTTTGAAAATTATAATTAGGGGTGGGGGCTGCCCAATATGGGCATGCCAATGCACCCACCCCTCCCCCCACAAATCTTCAGTTGTTCTGCTCCGTGGCAGTAGCCCCCAATTTGCCCCCCCCGGGAGGGCCGAAACTCCACTGGAAACCAGGGGTTTATTTTAATATGTAAATTAGGGTTGGGGGCTGCCCAATATGGGCAAGCCAAATACCCCCCCCCCTCCCCCCCCCCACAACATTCCAGTCTTTCTGCCTCTCCTGGGGGGCCAAAAGCACCCTAGACACCAGGGATTACTTTTTTTATAGACCTGGGATGGGGGCTGCCAAGAATGGGTATGCGAATGACCCCACCCTCGCCCCTAAGAAAACTAAAAACTTACTGCCCCCTCCAGGAGGAAGATGGGGGCAATAGCTCAATCCCAGCAGAAATCCTACCATGCACCAGGGATTTTTTTTTTCAAAGTTCGGGGTAGGGGTTGCCCAGAATGGGCATGTCAAGGCCCCCACCCCCAAAAAAATGATACAGTCTTTTTGCCCTCTGGGAGGCAGATGGGGCAGTAGCCCCTTATCTGCCCCCCACCGGGGTGGGACAGAAAACCCACTAGCCACCAGGGATTTTTTTTCAAAGTTCGGGGTAGGGGTTTCCCAGAATGGGCATGCCAATGCCCCCCCCCCAAAAAAAAAATATGCCACAGCCTTCTGCCCCCCAGGAGGCAGATGGGTCAGTAGAGGAGGCAGATGGGTCAGTCGCTTCTGATCGGCCACCAAGGGGCAGAAAGGCCACTAGGCACCAGCGATTATGCTGGCTTTTCTATTAGTAGGGGTGGGGGCTTACCAGAATGGCCATCCCAATGCCCCCCACCCTCCAAAAGAATAGCCACAGTCTTTCTGCCCCCTTGGGGGCATATCAGGTCAATAGCCTTCGATTTCCCCCCTCCCCAGGGTGGCGGAAAACCCACCAGGCACTGACTTTTCTTCAGGTTCTGCCTACCTGTGGATTTTGATCCTTAGCGCAGCCGGCACATAGGGAAACCTAGGAAACCTGTACATTTTCAAACACTAGACACCAAGGGGAATCCAGGATGATTTGTGTGCCTCTCACCGGGTTCTGTTACCCAGAATCCATTGCAAACCTCAAACTTTGTCAAAAAACCCACCTTTTCCTTACATTTCTGTGGTGGAAAGTTCTTGAATCTATGTGGATCCACAAAATTCCACCCACTCCGCATTCCCCAAAGTCTTCAGAGAAAAATGATACCTCACTTGTTTGGGTAGGCCTAGTGCCCGCGCCAGTAAACGGCCCAAAACGCAACATAGACACACCATATTTTCTCAGTGAAAACGGACCCTTTTTTTGCAGAGTGCCTAGCTGTAGATTTTGAACCCTAGCTGTGCCGGCACCTAAGAGACCCAGAAAACCTATACATTTTAAAAAACAAGACACCCAGGGAAATCCAGGATGGGCTGACTTGTCTGGCTCTCACCAGGTTCTGTTACCCAGAATCCCTTGCAAACCTCAAACTTTGTATAAAAAACACACTTTCAGCACATTTCTGTGGTGGAAAGTTCTTGAATCTGAGTGGATCCACAAAATTCCTCTCACCCCACATTCCCCAAAGTCTTCAAAGAAAAATTGTACCTCACTTTTGTGGTGGGTCAAGTACCCACGAAAGGCAAGGGGACCAAAACCTAGTGAGGCAACGTAAAAATTGCCTATCACAAAACGACCTGGTTTTGCAAGGGGGGTCACCTGGGTTTTTGGCCCCGTGCTCGGCGGTCAGCTAGGGAAACCTACTAAACCCACACATTTCTGAAAACTATACATCCGGGGTATTCCAGGGAGGTATGACTTGCGCTGATCCCCAATGTTTTCTCACCCAGAATCCCCTGCAAACCTCAAATTTAGCTGAAAAAAATCACTTTTTCAACAGTTTTTTCTGTGGGAAATGTATGGCTTCACCAGGCTGACAAAAATTTCCTACCACCCAGCATTCCCCCAGGTCTCCCGAAAAAAATGGTGCCTCACTCGTGTGGGAGACCCAAGTCCCCTATCGACAAGCAAAGGCCCAAACCGTATTGAGGCGACATCAAAATTGCCTATAACAAAACATTCTGATTTTGCAAGGGGGTCACCTGGGTTTTTGGCCCCCTTGCTCGGCGGCCACCTAGGGAAACCTACCAAACCCACACATTTCTGAAAACTAAACACCCGGGGGATTCCAGGGAGCTATGGCCTGCATGGCTACGCCAATGTTTTCTTACCCAGAATCCCTGCAAACCTAACTTTTTCCACACATTTTTGTGTGGGAACCTTGTGGTATCACCGGGTTGACATACATTGCCTACCACCCAGTGTTCCCCCAGGTCTCCGGATAAAAATGGTGCCTCACCCATGTGGGACGCCAAAGTACACGCGACAGGCAATTGCCCAAAACATTTTGTGATAGTCAATTTTGGTCTTGTTGGGCCACATATCGGGGCATAGATCTCACTCCTCTGCCATCACAATATAATAGTAGGTTCTTATGAGGTTTATAGACTATAATGTATATCATATTGCCTTGTCCATTTGGGTGTGCGTGGGAATTGTCTTTTGTTTGCCAATATGGGTGGGGTGGGACAGTTTGTGCACAGTTTTCATTGAACTGTTATTGTTACTTTTTGTAATATATACCATTTGTACCCCTGGATATTTTAGTTTACTTTGTGGCGCTCTTGCCCCTGTGGTACTTTTGTAGAGTAGTTCCTATATTCCCAATAGGCTCTGCGCATTGGAATAACATAAACAATAGTTTAGATGTAGGGCTGAAGTCAACTAGGTCTCTATTGAGTATGTTAGACTTAATTGTGAATGCCAGCTAGCTCAGAGGTCACTAGAAACTTTTTCTCGAATAAACAAGAAGGGATTAGTTTCTGACAACCATATAACATGACAACTTTGTTCCCCAAGAATAAGAAATATATCTTCAGAGTTGCGGAAACAATAGATGGCTATTTCACTCAGTCAATCGTGCATCCTTCGTTTCACCAGGGTTTTTGCAGAGAAATAGAGAGACGGGCGTTTTCAATAAAAAGGTTATTTATTGAGCCGTCTTCTTTCTCATGCAAAAGAAGTTAATTGCATTAATCGTAATACTTGCTATGAAGTAAAGTGCGTACAGTAAAAAGAGTATTATGAAATAATACTGTAAAAGCATGATATTGTTTCTAAGCCATAAGGTACATAAAATAGATAAAATACATACAATGATAAATAATGACTAAAAGTACTCAACTGGTGCATCTAAAATACGCCTACCCGGTGTACCTAACCTAAGTCTAGTACAAGGGAAGAAGTAAGTGAGTTGTAGCTCGAGTTAAATAGTTTCTGCCAAGAATCTATCCAAGAACTCTCTAAGGGTCTAATCAGCTCCGTACCTTGGTTATAGAATGAAGGAGGTCTTGTATCTCTCTCTCAGGACTCGTGCTCCCAGTAACCTGCAAGGGTAGCAGGGAAACACTGGAACTGGATTTCTCAGCAGGAGAAAAGACCGCGTCTCTCTCAGTGCATCAGCTGGAGGGTCGGCTTCCTTCGGCACTCGCTACAGCAGGCCGTCGGGCAAGTAGTTAGTCGATCTGCTCCAAACCACCTTGTGTTTGCTAGGGCAGATGTGGGTATATTTATACCTGGAAGGTGCTGAGTTTGACGTAAGGGTGGACATAATAATGTCACTAAGAACTCGAAGTTATTTACACGCTCCAGGAGCTCTGGGACAAATCAACACTGAAGCAGGTGGAAGTCCCGTACTGCTGAAGGCTGGTGTTTACAAGAACTCGTTGTACTCTAGGAGCTTAGTGGAAGTAGCCATGCCGTATTTGGACTGCATTGGCTGTGCCTAAATATGGTTATGATTCTTATGCCTATATAAGGATATGATAAGTTATACCTATATAAGGGCATGAATCGGGAAAATTACACTAGAGCCCTAGATATGTTTACAACACCCACTCCACGTAGAATGTCCATCTTTACTAATTACTAAGCAGTTATAACATTTCTAAACATGTCTTTATAATTCCACCCCAAAAATACATAAAATGCATTTGAAATGGTTTGTACATGAAAAATATGTATTGTAGGGACGTTTTCTAAGCAGTGGTATCATTCAAATAATGCATATAGTTTTACATTTGAAATGCTGGCTGAATGATTCACGAAATTACATTTATGAAATGGCTCTTAATACAGAAGAGAAGCTCGAGACCATTTCATCACAGATTTATATAATACTGTACATGTGCTAGAGTCTAAATATTGTCTCTAGGTATCAAAAAATAGAAATCTTGTTCTCTAAGAATAGTTTTACATTAAGCAGATTACTCTGTGCCAAAAAAAGGTAAATATTTTGGTATTGAGAAAAAAATTTTTTGTTGTAGTAAAAAATAGTTCCACATTTTAGAAGTTCTATTTATCAAAACTGAAGGCCGAAATCAAAGTTCAGGGAACGCTGTGTGCTTGTTTCTCAAGAGCTATTCTCGTTGTTAGGAAAAAACATTAACTCAGATAGGCTGGCAAAGAATTCGTCTACCACAGTAGGTGAAAGTTGGGCCATTTCCGAAAAAGTTGAAATAGTGCATATGTGAGATGCATTACCATCAGCGTGATCTGGATCAGTAATGTTCACAGAAAGTTGTACCTGTGTGCCGCTTTCATCTCGTACCTTACCGCCACCTAGTCGTAATGGTGAGGTCTCAACGAATGCTGTCATCAGAATTGGTAGCCGCTGGGGACAACACGTTGTTGTATGAGCCGTTACCGAACCAAGCTAAGTATCAACATCCATAGGTACTGCTGATGGAAGTGAGAGACAAATGTCTAACACGCATTCTTCTCCGCAGAGCAGGCATCGTAGAACAGGTAAGATGCAATCTTGCCAGATTGGTCTGAATGATAGAAAACATGTGGTATTCAGATCTCTTAAACGAGCCAAGCCGAGGACCTGTGTTATCTTATTTCGGTACCGCATTGCCTGGATCGTTTGTTCCATGGTAATCTGGGTATCGCTGGTGACTGGACTTGCCATATCGGAGCAGAAGGACAAAAATAGAATTCCTGATACGAGTCCCAAAATGAGAGGCAGACCGCCGAACACAGAGTGCACGAAATTTGGAAAAATGCTCAGGCCTGCTTCAAAGGGTGCTAACAGTCCCGAAAAAAGTGTCTTAAATACATGTGCGATGCCACTGGTATCTGACATGTTTAAAATTTGTCCTAACATTTCTACGAAATGTATGGGGCAGTTTGTTGATAATAATGTATGTATCTCTGCTGAGGTCCTTGCAACTTTCAGATCATACGTTTCTCTAGACGAGGTCAAAGGCACAGTTTTTTGTAAAAGAATGGCTTTCATTCTGCTTAATGTATCAATTCGAATAGAAGAGATATTCAATGAAGTCCAAATTGTTGCCTCCTTGATTGGCTTGCTGTTTGGATACAATACTTGCATACAACAAGTGACCCTGGATATAACACTGACGAGATAGGCTGTTCCTGGCAACATGCCACAACAGCTGTGGTCACTTAACATAACGTAGCTGGCGTTCGAAAGCTGCCTGAAAACAGGTTCTATTTGTGTGGCTGGGGTGCCGTGCAAGTGGCAAGAAAGGTCATTAGATGAACCCTCATAGGCTCCATGTATATTAATTTCTTGACACAGAAGTGTACCACTTAGCGAGTTTTCACAATTTTTTTCACTAAGAAATACTTCTTTGTTATGCCCACTCCAACATCTATGCGTTTAAGGTAAATTCCAGGTCGACTTAATGTATCCTTTACCCAACCTTTCATACAGGCACGCTGGTATATGCTGTAGGCAGTATTGAAACTGGAATGTCGTTATTGGTATTGTTATGGTACCATGTATTATCCATTCAATGACAGGCCTCTCGGAAACGGTTAATGGTAATCTTTCTAATTTTTCAATGCTCAACACCGTATAGTCTGCTCCTTTTTGTGCCAAAGAGATGTGTTTATCTGTAAGGTTAAATATAGAAAATATTGACATTATGTTGATTAGACGCCAAGGCATGTAGCCTGAACGCTGATTTTGTAACGTCCAGCCTAACTGTACAATAGAACGTAATTGGGACTGGCCATGTTGTAACATTGGCATATCCTGTTCTATTATATCAATAGCAAATGATACAATGCTGTCCAAAGAATAAATTCTGGAGGACAGAGTAGTTAACCCATTGTCCACTACAGACAGTGTTTTTTCCAAATTAATACGATCAATTTCTCGTATTTTTTCAGCAGTTTCAATTTGCGTTACTTTCCAAGCTTCGTTGTAAGCAGCATATATACCGGTGTATATGAAACGTTTTTGACGCTGTTTGCGAGGTCCCAATAAGAAATCCCGCAAGTTAGGACCTTCTTTAAGGAAGGTCAAGTTTTGCTTAATTTCAGGTAGTGTGGATTTCTGTAGCCATTCGAGGCATAGTTTTCCTACACTGTATGTTGTTATTATCCCTGGATGTTGTCTCTGGGAATATTTTGGGTCTGGCCTGTTCTGTTTGAACCCCTGTGTTTTGTCCAGGAATGTATCTTGACAGTTATTAGTGTCTGTGGGCCAGATCAACCATTTTTTCCAACCAGGATGAGTTCTGTTTTGGTGTAAAATATGGGACACGTCTAACCCCTCATCTGTAGTGCTATTTCTATCAGGCATAGGCTTTGGTATAGACGGGTTGTTTAAATCTTTTATCTTGGCTAGGCCAAGACAGGTTGTTTGTTGAATGGTGTCATTCAGGAACATTATGTGTTCTGGGATCATGCAGGCTCTGAATAATGATTCTAATCCAGGGGCGTAACAAAACCTGATGGGACCCCCCTGCAAAGTACATGGAGGGGGCCCCCCGCTCAGGGCTGACGGAGCTATGAAGTGGTATGAAAGACTCGAGACATGTGCAAACTGCAAGCATGGGCTTAGAAATGTACCATTTTTTCATCAATCCTTTCCAACTCTCTAAAAGTAGTCTCTAAATTCTCATTAGTATAGACTTCACCAACAACCATGTTATGTTTTTAATCCTGAGTTTTAACGCCTGATTTTGTGTTTCTCTAGCCCAAGGACTTAACATATAATATCTATTAGTATCGATGATAAACAAGGGACTCTGACTCCTATATCTTTTAGACCTCATTGCCTTAGGTAGCATTTCCTTTATGTTGATTGTACACACTTGCATGATTTATTGTCTTTGTATAATATGTGTGTGATGTAAAGCACTCTGGGATTTCAATATGGCCAAAGGTCGCTACATGATAAGTGCATTTTCGCCTTAATTAAATCACAGGCAGTGATATCATACGACCTATGACTCTAAATTTTCCCAGGATATTATGTCACATGACCTCAACCCTGGTGACATTACAATAAGTGACATTACTGAAGTTCTATCATTGCTGCATGATTATATAACAATGCAACACATACATGTCTATTTTAGATACCACATATATTAAGGTGGCGACATGAACTTTGAAAGTTGTGGGGCATAATATTGGCCCTAAATAGTAGTGACCCAGTGAAACAAGTGAGCCAGACCTCTTCTAAGAGGGGCCTGCCCATGAGAACATTTCGAAAAAATTGTGGTCAAATAGTGCACAGTCTCTGAAAGGACACTTTAAATATTCAAGTTCTCGAATGATGTGCGAAGCCAATGGAACCAGACATTCCACTGGAGTTGACACCATTTTTCAAAATGCGCTATGGGTTCCCCAATATATCAAAAAAATATCTCCAATGTGCCAAGCCAGCATTTTGTCATGGGCCTATTGCGCCAAAAATTACCAACAATATACCAGAGCCAGAATGTTTGCAATTAATGCCATCCATATACCACGAGTGACACTTACGTCAACAATTACCTCAGTATGTCAAGGCCAGCATTTTGTAATGGCTCCCCCTTTCATGCACCCCCAGATGCCCTCACTCATGACTATAATTACCTCCAATTTGATAGTGCCAACAATTTGACACAGAAACTCCAAAGCCAAGTATTTCCTCAAGTATGCCAGCTACAGCATCTTCCCACAGGTGCCCTATATGCCACCAGTTACCCCTCATATGTTAGTACGGGTATTTTATTATGTCAAGAACTACCTTAAGAACAAATTACCTCTATCATGTCAATACCAGCATTATATTGGTATGCCAACAGCTACCTCCAATATGTCACTACTTAACACAGCTTCCTGTCATGGTAAGAATTGCCTCCATTATGGCAGTGCCAACATTTTGCCATGGGTGCCTCCATCAACAATTACCTTCAGTATACTATGGCACACAGCAGATTCACAAGCCTATTATCACAATCTCACTCATGCTCACTTACGTCCACTTATTCTCACTCGCCCTCACTCATACATTTTCACCATATTGTACTCATTGTTCATTGTCACTCACTATCTTGAACTCACTCTTACTTCCTAACTCTCATTTACTTTTCAATCACTGTGACTCACACATTCTCACTAATTCAGAGTCACTCAAATTCACTTTTTCTGAGTCATACTTTCACTCACTCATTCTAAATCATTTTCACTCACATTGATTCTCACATTCTCTAGCACTCCCTTGCTCATTCATTCTCTCACTTACAGTCACTCTTACTCAGTCTTACTCGGTCTGCCTCACTCATACTCACTGACACTCAAACTCACACATTGTGATTGACTCTCACATTAATATTTAGACACACAGTAACACACTCTCTCTCTCTCACACAAATACACTCACCCACATGCAGTTACACAACATACATATGAAAACATTTGTATCTACCATAGCTGCTGGGAAAGTCCCATTGCAGCTAATTCTACTCCATTTTTTATTACACATAATGAATAACAATGTTATTCACTATTGGTGTATTAATATTGCACCAGCTGATGCCAGTATTGCACCAGCAGCTCATGTGTTTCTGTATCTGATTTTGACATCTCTTAGGCCAGGGATCACAAAGAACGAGCCAGAGCCAGGTGTTACAGCTGCAACCCCTGGTGACCCCTAAATGACGTCCATGTCCTAGATAGATAGATGGATGGATAAATGGATGAATGATAGATAGATAGATAAATAGATAAGAAGCTGGAGTAGAAGGAGACAATGGTGTCTACAGTACTCAGACTTGCAGTGCGTTGGGCTATGGCTCGTGCCTTGTGAATAATTTCATGTGCAGTTACACTTTGCATGAACATGAATGGCCCACCCCACCCTGAACCAAAGGAGACACCAAGGCCAGGCACTGAGGGCAGGCCCCGGTGAACCGTCCAGTTTATTGTCTGCAAGATTATGCTGCCTATGTTTAGATAGCAATACAACTTATGGAATCGAGGCATTCTTTCAGAATTTTGGCATAAATTATTATATAATTTGGTGAGGTACTGTGAGACACCTTCCCTCCTGAGAACAAACACCTTAACCCCAGCTGAGGACACCTCACACCCACACGGAGTATAAACGGCAGTGCAATGTATTCACCTGGCAATATGTTTTACATATTTAAAAGGGACACACTGAATGAACGAATCAATCAACAAACCTATTTCAATATTGCAAATCAGATAGACTCATGGCACTTTTCCTTGGCTAGGCAAACCAAAGCCAGGTGATTCACGTACATTGGATTGGTTTCACCCCTCTGACACGTGTGCACTCCTATGGAACTTACTGTTTTTATTTTGTGGCCCATGGTTAAGAGATAAGCCAGTGGTGGGCCCCTATAACAGATGTGGTATATTGCATGTGAATAATTTTACAACCACTAAACTGTAAGGATATATATATATATGTACTGTTCATAATTCCACTTATGTTTATGTCCTTTTTTAAAAATATTTTTTTTATTTTAATTCCACAAAACAATGTCAAGTCACATAAAGATTAATTAATCAAGACCCCCCCCCCCGTCCAACCCCCACCCCTCACAACCAATAAAACCGGTGATACAGGCGCAAAAATAAACAGGGAAAAAGAAAAGAAAAAAAAGGAGAAGGTATAGCTAGGTAGTAGGAGAAGTTATAGGTTCCTTAGGACATCCCCTACTATGTCTCCTGGTCGCTTTGTCCTTGTTGCTCAATCCAGTTGGAGAATGCCCCCCAGACCTCAAGGCCTAGCTTCCTTTTCCTTCGTCCTTTCTTGAGGTATACTGCCCTTTCTAGATGAAATGTGGCAACCAGCCTGGCCAGCCATTGTGCAAAGGAGGGAGAGCCAGTGTCTAACCATCCGGAAGAAACACAAATCCTCCATACTGCCATTGCTATAAAGATCAGCCCTTCCTCCTTTATCCTTGGAGAGTCAGATTGTGTTCCCAGAAGGATGATCGTAGGGTTTAAGAGGATTGATTGGTTAGTTATTTTGCTGAGTAGATTCTGTATTTTAAGTAAAGTGAGGTCAAGTGTTGGGCAGGTTGCGAACATATGTATCGAGTCCGCCCCTACATCGGAACAACGTGGGCATAGTGTTCCTTTTCCAGATCCCCACTTGATAATTTTGCTGGGTGTCATATAAAGAAAAAAAATTTTTTGAAGTGCTGTGCCTGTAATTTGGCAGATATTAGGATCTGTTGTGATAAAAACAGAGAATTATAAAAAAAGCTTTGTGGTGAGTCAAGTTTGACATGCCACTTGGTGGAGATGGATTCTAGATCGTCTGGGGTTTGCTTGTTAAGCATTTGATAGATGCCTCCAATGCGAGGGGTGGTGATGTTGCAGAGAGCATGCATAAGTTCAACTTCAGCGAACCCAGTAGCTCCACCCACTTTCCTAGATAGATAGCCCTGGATAGTCAGGTACTTAAATAAATCATGACTTTTTAACTTGAATTTAGTTTGTAGAGTTGAAAAAGGTTCAATCCCCCTGATTGTGATGAGATCCCCAAGTTTCACTATCCCGGCCCTATGCCATTCAGAAAGATAAGATGGACTAAAAATAGCTGGTAAGTTGTTATTATTAGTTATGGGAGAGTAAAAATTAAATCTACCAATACCGAAGATTCTTCGGACATGGCAAAAGACTTTATAGGGGTTCATTAGGGTCTTGAATTTTACCCGATTGTAATACCCGTATGTTGTTTCACGGAGTAAGCAGCTCCAGTGTTGATCATCGAGTAGGAGCTGAAAAGGTGAGGGCAAGGATAGCCCATTTGCTGAGCCGTAAGTGTCTCTTAATAGTACTGAGCTATATTGTAGTACTGCTGCCCAGTGGTATAGGGTGATATTGGGAAAAGCCCAGCCCGCTCTTACTTTTGGCAGTGTGAGTTGTTTTAATGCGCGTCTGGGCAGAGCGTAAGCCCAGATAAATTGGGTGAAAATTTGCTGGAATTGGAGGAGGCTTTTTTTGCTAAACTCAAGAGGTATACTGCGAAAAAAGTACAGTAGTTTTGGAAAATAAGTCATTTTGATGACATTGCACCTGCCCACTAGCGTTAAATGTAGATTGTTGATTTGCTATAATGCCTTCTTTGTCTGGGCGGCAAGGGGAGCCAGGTTGTCTGTGACTATTTCCTCCAGCCTGGGTGAGACCAGCACACCCATGTATTTGGCCTTGGGCCCCACCCTGGCGTCGGACAAAGTAATTTTATTCTTTACTAAGATCTGTGTTTTGTTCTTATTAAGGGCATATCCCGATAACCTCCCAAATTTCTGGGCCTCCCCTTCAAGTGCCGATATGGTATGGGCAGGGTCTGGAGAGGTGAATGCAAGATCGTCTGCATAGGCCAAGATTTTACAGCTATTATGGAAATAGGTCACTGGAGAAATATTATGGTTTTTCTCTATCTGATTGATGAAGGGATCCAGTTAGAGGACAAACTATAGAGGTGAGCAAGGGCAGCCCTGCCTGGTTCCTCAGGATATTTTGAAGGGATCGGTAAGCTGTCCATTTATGGTGACACTAGCTGTTGGATTGCAATAGAGTGCCTGTGTTGCCTGCATAAGCCTGTCCCCGAACCCCATTCTGCCCATTACCCTCCAAAGGAATCGCCAGGAGACCTGATCAAAGGCCTTTTCGGCGTCGAGTAACGTAAGTGACATCGGGTCTCCGGCAGCCTGTGCGGCGTCAAACAGAGTAATAACTCTCCTGACATGCTCGGTGGTCCCTTTCTTGGGTATGAAGCCATGCTGCCACTCTGCGACAAGGGATTCTACTACTCGGGAAATTCTGGAAGCTATGGTCTTGGAGAATATTTTAGAATCACAGTTGATGAGAGTTATGGGTCTATAAGATCTCATATTTAGCAGGGATTTATCTTTTTTTAGAAAGATGGAAATTCTAGCACTGGACCAGGAGGCCGGAGGGGAGGCTCCGTTAAATATGGATGTAATTACCTCAGTAAGTATGGCCTTGATTTGATGGGCAAATACTTAAAAAATTCGACAGGAATGCCATCAGGACCGGAAGCCTTCCCATCCGGGAGTCTAGTGAGGGCGTCCAGAATTTCCTCCCATGTAGGGGTAAGATCTAAGAGCTCGCTATCTTCTGGACTAAGTTGACTTAATTTGATCTCACTAAGGTAGCTAGAGATCTCCCTGTCTAAGACATTGGCCACGGAACAACTTTATTCCGTATATCGCTTGGCATAATACTCCTGGAATCCCTTCCGGATAAGGCTAGGATCAGTGACCTCCCCGCCAGAGGAAAGTCTGATTGTGGGATTTCACTGCTAGTAACCTGTTGTCTTATCCTAACGGCTAAATGGTGCCCAATGTTGTCACTGCACTCGTAGTTCTTTTCCCTTGCTGCTGCCCACTTAGCTGCAATTCTTTCCATAAAAAAGCTCCTATTTCAGCTTTGACCAAAACTGCTAATTGCTGAGCTGGCTGGCAGTCTAATCCTGCATGAATTGCTTGAGTTAGCTTAGTTTCTATCTGTCTTAGTTTTTCTTGAAGATCCCCGATTAGGGTTTTTTCCCCTTTATTTTTCTGAACGGAAAACCTTAGAGTCTCACCTCTGATCCCTGCTTTTAGCGTGTCCCAGATTATCATTTGAGAAGCGGAGCCAATGTTTATCTCCAAGAACTCCTGAATCCATCCCTGCATGTGGGTTACGTAGTTACTGTCATACAGTAGTGCTTTCTCAAAACTCCATTTGGTAGCCTCTTTGGGTTGCCCCAACCCCTTGATGGTAAGAATGAGGGGGTTATGATCGGATAGAAAGCGGGGTGCAATATCAATAGTAAAATTGTTGGCAAATGAGGCGGAGATTAAAAAGTAGTCCAGTCTAACTAGAACTTGGTGTGGGGCAGAGTAAAAAGTATACCCGGGTTACAAAGGGTTTTTGCTCGCCCAGCTGTCTATTAATCTGTGAGTCTGGTTAAGATTGGTTAGGGCCTGAAAAACTAAGGGTTTCCTACATTTGTAGCTCCAGGTTGTGTTAGTGGCCCAATCACTAGGTAAATGTATGTTAATGTCCCCACAAAGCACTATGGGTGTGGGCCAGTGTACTAGCTCGCCAGAGATCTGATTGATGGCCCCAGAGTCATCAGCATTACTCCCGTATATTGAGCAAAGGGTAAAGGAGGAATTATTAGGGAGTTGAATCTGGGTAATGACCCACCTCCCTAACAGATCAGATTTAGTCAGTGGATTACTGGTAGTAAATCTTCTGTCAGTTAAGACTCCCACTCCCTTTGTTTTGGCTCCTTGTGTGGTAGCGCCCACTGTTTTGAACCCTAAAGTGTTTAGTAGGTGCTTTTGGGACTGTTCTACGTGGGTTTCTTGTAGGCATATGATGTTCCCCCCAAGTGTTTGCAAGCCCAGAGCCACTTTTTGCCTCTTTGAAGCGTCATTTAGACCACATACATTAACTGAGACAATTCGTAATGAATCTAGCCTAGCCATCTAGAGGGTATGGAAGTGAAAAGCCTATTAAGAGTCCACAAGATGATTTTTGAAACAAAGCTAACAGTAAAAGGTCGTGTGTGTTTTGCGCCTGAGTGTACTTCCTGTGACCCTGCCCTCCCCTCCGCCCAAACCCCCCTCCCACCCTCCCCACCCACCCCTTTGTGTGAGCAATCAGGCAAAGCCTGAATGATGGAGATCGAGGCATTCTTTCAGAATTTTGGCATAAATATTATATAATTTGGTGAGGTACTGTGTGGCCCTTTCCTCCTGAGGACAAACACCTTAACCCCAGCTGAGGACACCTCACACCGAGTATAAACGGCAGTGCAATGTATTCACCTGGCAATATGTTTTACATATTTAAAAGAAACACACTGAATGAACGAATCAATCACCAAACCTATTTCAATATTGCAAATCAGATAGACTCATGGTACTTTTTCTTGGCTAGGCAAACCAAACCCAGGTGATTCACTTACATTGGATTGGTTTCACCCCTCTGACATGTGTGCACTCCTATGGAACTTACTGTTTTTATTTTGTGGCTCATGGTTAAGAGATAAGCCAGTGGTTGGCCCCTATAACAGATGTGGTATATTGCATGTGAATAATTTTACAACCACTAAACTGTAAGGATATATATATGTACTGTTCATAATTCCACTTATGTTTATGTCCTTAGGTAAGTATGGGTGGAGAATAGAGCAGCAAATATATAATTACTTTATAATACAGTGGTAGGTTGATATAATGGATGCAACTTTATTGCAGGTTGATATAAACATTATAGTGTCTTCAGTAGGCCACGAAAAGTAAATCTTCCTGTATCTTATCCCTCTTGCATACAAATATATAGTGACATGCCAGACATACTTTCTGTAGTGCTCCATATTGACTAGCTTCGAGGGAGACAACTTTGATAGTAATTTGTTTTTTTATTTAACAGTTTATATCTGATGTTTCCAAGCGCAGCACAGGTGTTGGTACTATCCAAAGTAATGGTATTCAATTCATAGAAATCAGAAGTATGTGAAGTAGTTGATTTTGGTAGGGCGCAAACTCGTGAGTCTCAGAAGCAGTGTAACTCACTGAGCCATCTGTCTGGCTATTTAACACATCTCAGGACATTATCTAATTAACAAAATTGACTCTGGTCTGTCACCACTCACTAGATGCAGATGCATGTGGCTTTTTACTCACAGGATAGTGTAAAAATATAAGCCTGGATTTAGCGTTGGTCCCGAATGCAGATTGCATGAACCTTGGGAGGGCAATACATTTTTACTATCCTAAAACGTGAAAAGTGAAAATATAAACCCAACAGTATGCTGTCAATTAGTCTTCAACACAAGGCAATGAGAAAACATTTTTAGCCAAATGGGGGAATAAACAGGAAAATCCATTGACCTTAACTTTCAGCAAAAAACATTCGCCAGCATTTTCTCCTGACCCCTGCCCACGTGCTACACTCTGAAATGAGGTTGAAGCATTGAAAACTAAGGCGCACGTACTTCACATACAATAACTATAGTCACCACCAACGCTTCAGCCACGATACTCTGAGACATAGGAATGTGAAATGTAAGTAGACAGGCAGAATTTCTTGAAGTAAAATACTCTGGCTTCAAAAAGACGAAGGAAGTAATTGAATTCTGTAACGTTCTCTTCTCATCTACCATTGATGGCCACAGTAAGACCCTTTCTAGGAATGTAGCTTCATAGAGACAACAGCTATTTCTTCCTTTAAACATGGCACGCGGAATCACTTCAATTTAGTACATAAATCGAAGCGATACCACATGGCATGTTTAAAGAAAAAAAATACCCTTTTTGCATGTTGACGGACGACCGGCCCCTAAGTGGATACCAGGCTGTTTGGTGCACGCGGGCTGCCCAGAGGCATCCTACCACCCTGCAGTTGTCAAAATGCAAAAAGGGTATTATTTATTTCTTTAAACATGACAGGTGTAATCGCATCACTAAATGTTCTAAATTGAAGAAATTCCACGAGTCATGCATGTTTAAAGAAAGAAATACCCTGGGCCTCTTGAGCATTTTGACGACCACCCCAGCCCCGGGTCACAGCTGTGGGGCCAAGAAGTGAAGGAAAGGGTAACAGCCATTGCGGGAAGGGCACGAGTCAGGAGAAAAGCCAATGCGAGGGGGAGGGGTGAGAGAGGGCCGTGCCCACACCACCATGAAGAAAATAGAGCAAAAGCCGATGATAATATGGCATAATACACACTAAATATGGTATGGTACTCACAGTAATGACATGCTCAGGTGCCCGGCGTGTGAATGCCCTCACGTGCAGTTTACACTGCGCATGACCATGACACAACCCTCCCTGCCCCGCCTTGAAGAAAAGGAGACACCCAGGCGCTGAGGCAACAAAAACGCTGCTTGCAGTTCGTTCTCGGTTTTCTGCAGATAGATGTCGACTCTGCTCCAAGTGCCTATATATTAATACATTATTAATATTTATTGGCCCAGCGGTGGATGAACAAACACAATAAAACCAAAAGGCAGGGGGCCCTTAAAAACCATGGGCAGGCCAGGCTGTCCCATCCAAATTATAGTTATAAACTATAGTACCACTGACACTGAGGGGGCCCCCACATGACTAGGAGCTTGGGGGGCCCCCCCCCGGCACCGCGTGGGCTGCGGGGCCTTGTATTACGCCACTGTTCTAATCCCTGTACTTGCCAATCTTTTGAACCCCAGATTGTTTTTGTTTCAATGTTATCTTTCCAGAATTCAAAACCAAATGTAGACAATTGTTCATAAAATTTTGCAGAATATATCCGTTTTGTATTGGTCAACATATTTTTCATTCCTGTCTTATTCACATTTTTTAAATAAAACGTTTCTGGATCTGTGACATTAAACCCTGAGAAGTATGGAAATTTCTCATAAAATGTTTTCGAGCTGCCTTTTGGCGGTGTTGGACAATGTTCCCATTGATTATAAGTTCAAACATTTCTAGGTTTTGCAGACGTATGCAAATAGTGGTGCCCAAAATGATTAAAGCAATACATTTCTTCATAATCAGATGAACCTTCTAAATAATCATGATCTGTAAATGTTGCTGACATTTCTAAATCAGACATCATATTATTAATAGTCTCAAAGTCCCAATCATCAGAGAAACTGCTCGGTGAGACAAAGTCACTTAATGAAACCTTGAACTGGTGTGGATACTTCAAGAGTTCAACCGGGCCATAGATGTCGTAATTAGTAGCGTCCCATGCTACACCACCAGGTATAGGAATGGCTGTGATGTTTACTGATGACAGGTCTCTTTTTTCAACATGAGATGACTTGTGAGGTTTTAGGACCAAGTTGATGTCGTGACTTGCTGTGTCTATTGTACTGTATTTTCCATCAATCATTCTTCCCAAGCTTAAAACTAAAATGAGCCAGAGCAGGAGGAAAAGTACACCTAACACAATCCACAATTCAATCCATGGTGAAATCAGATATGTTTCTCCAAGTTGATGAAAGAGTTCTGTTATTTTTTCTTTGAATGTCTTGTTTGCTGGCTTTTCTTCATGTTCACTAGGATCTTCAGAAAAGTCATCGAAATTGATGAGATAGCCAGAGGCAGTTCTGTCAATTGTTGGCATCGCATCAGGATTGTTATTAATCTTTGTGGTTGCTTCTTCCTTTGTCATTTTATTATAGTCAGAGGCTACATCATTGTAGACAAGTGTTTCTTGACGAACTGTTGCAATTTGGGTTTCAAGAGGCACAAGTTCTATGGCTTTGTTGCATAGTCCTTCTTTATTCACTGCAGGTTTATCAAATGTGATTAGTCTCTCAGTTTGAACCTCTTGAATTGTAGCAAGGTTTGGTCTTCTGCTACATCTTGGGAGTCCACTGGGCCTACTACTTATTATTGGCCACATGATTGTGGTTTTACCAGGTCGATTGATACAACTCTGTTCTCCTTTTTACCAGCAAGGGGCGGTAGTACTACTGATTTTGTTCCGTTGATTGCTAAGACAGGTACTGCTTTTCTGTAAGAAGGCCCAAATTCCTTGTTCACCGCAATCTTTTCTCTGACCAGATCCCCAATCTTTGGAATCCAGACAGGTCTTGCTGGGACAGGTGGTTTTTCTTCAGTGGCCGTTGGCTTTAGCTTTTTGTTATTCAGACTTCTTGTTTCATTTAATTCCTGTAAAATAGCCAAACAATCTTTGATATCAAAGGTTTTTGTTCAACCACTGAAGTCTGACTATCGAAGTCTTCGATTATCATTCTAGTACCAAACAAAAGTTCATACGGAGTGATTCCACCCAGAGAATTTCTTGGCAGATTATTAAGACTACGTTGGACACTTATTAGATGTTTGACCCACCCATCACCCGAACCTAATACCCTCGCTGTTATGGATTGCTTTATGTCACATTTTTTTCTTTCCACTACCGCATTACCCTCAGGATGGAAGGGACTAGAGTACCGCAATGCAACGCCCAAGCTGGCCATGGCCTCTTTGTAAACTCGAGAGCTAAACGCAGGACCCTGGTCAGAATGTAGAGTGCCGATTGCGTATGTGCCGATAAAGACTCGTAAATCTTTGATAACAGTTCTGGCGTCAGCCGAGCGCTGGGGCCACATCCAAATTAATCTTGCCTTAGTAGTTGTGGGGCTGCATCCGTCCGTAGGGACGTCTGCTTGTAGACAGTCTAATGTTATCTAACAGAGGTGTCTGGGCTGGACTGACTGTGCTATTGTCAGTCGCCTGGTCCGGTTCATGACTGCGATCTCTGTTGCAGTTCTGACAATCCATTGCAAAGTTATAAATTTGCACGCCCATTCCCGGCCACCAGTACTTCAGTTGTAATTCTATTAGAGAAATTAAGATCCCTTAGTGCCTCAGACCCTCTCCCATGTGTGCTTCTTAAATCAAGAAAACTCTTCGCTTCCTGTTTGGAATTACTCTGTCCCCCACTCCAGGGATTTGAGCAAAAGCAACGGAGTTTGCATCAATTATGTATGTATTTCCGAGTGGATAGTTTAGAGGTAACGCCGCATAATTGCCTTTCATTGAGACTTTTACTGCTAGCAGCGTTTCACCGTCTATTCTTTTTTTAGAGCGCTTAATTGTAGCTACGGAAGCCGCGTGGACGGCTGCCTTTGCGGCTTTATCAGCCAATGAATTCCCTGCAACATGAACGCCATCACGTTGATGACTCAGTGTATGGATCACGTGAGTCTTTTGTAGTTCTTTCTGTAAAAGAACTACTTGTTCCCAAAGCATTTTATGCTTTATTGTGCCACCTTTCACATCTTTGAAACCGTTTTGGAACCCATTTCTGCAAGTATTCATTGTAAGACTGGACGCAGTAATACGAATCGCACACTATTAGTGTGGGGAATTCGCGATCGGTATTCTCAAGCGCCATCTTGAAAGCCTGTAGTTCAGCTCGCTGAGCTGTACAGTCTCCGAGTGATTGAGTTTTTGTTACCATAGGTCTGAATTTACCTTCGCGCCAGCGACCTTTTACAATCGCGCGTGCAGCACTATAGGCTTGTTTACCCCCAATTGCGGGCTGTGCTGATCCGTCTGTTAGCCAGTTAACTCCTGAGGCACAGCCGGGAACAGCAGAGAATTCCGTGTATTTTAATTGCTAAAAACTGAAAAATTGTAATGGTTTTAAAACTCACTCACCTTGTCTGCTGCACGATTACTGTGCGCAGGCACCCTTTCTAAGGCAAAAACGAGTGCTGGGTAGGGCGAAATCGCCGGTTACCACCAGCTGGATTCCTCACGACAGGACGGGGACACGCCCACTCGAGGCCACGCCCCCTTTAGACAAATCATACAAATACCGCGCTGAACCACTAGCGCTTTGATAGCCAGTTAACTCCTGAGGCACAGCCGGGAGCAGCAGAGAATTCCGTGTATTTTAATTGCTAAAAAACTGAAAAATTGTAATTGTTTTAAAACTCACTCACCTTGTCTGCTGCCCGATTACTGTGCGCAGGCACCCTTTCTAAGGCAAAAACGAGCGCTGGGTAGGGCGAAATCGCCGGTTACCACCAGCTGGATTCCTCACGACAGGACGGGGACACGCCCACTCGAGGCCACGCCCCCTTTAGACAAATCATACAAATACCGCGCTGAACCACTAGCGCTTTGATAGCCAGTTAACTCCTGAGGCACAGCCGGGAGCAGCAGAGAATTCCGTGTATTTTAATTGCTAAAAACTGAAAAATTGTAATTGTTTTAAAACTCACTCACCTTGTCTGCTGCCCGATTACTGTGCGCAGGCACCCTTTCTAAGGCAAAAACGAGCGCTGGGTAGGGTGAAGTCGCTGGTTACCACCAGCTGGATTCCTCACGACAGGACGGGGACACGCCTACTCGAGGCCACGCCCCCTTTAGACAAATCATACAAATACCGCGCTGAACCACTAGCGCTTTGATAGCCAGTTAACTCCTGAGGCACAGCCGGGAGCAGCAGAGAATTCCGTGTATTTTAATTGCTAAAAACTGAAAAATTGTAATTGTTTTAAAACTCACTCACCTTGTCTGCTGCACGATTACTGTGCGCAGGCACCCTTTCTAAGGCAAAAACGAGCGCTGGGTAGGGCAAAATCGCCGGTTACCACCAGCTGGATTCCTCACGACAGGACGGGGACATGCCCACTCGAGGCCACGCCCTTTCCACTGCCCCCTGCTACAAATATGTGCATGTGCCGGAGGCGCAGCGGACGAGCGCAGCGGGCGCGACGAATGCGCGCCGAAGGCACACATAAGGCAAGCTCGTCTGCGCCGAGTCCGGGCCCTGGGCCACCCCTCCTGCATCCAAGCCACCACTGCGCAGATGCTATACTTCGGCAACCCTCTATAGATTAAGGCCTCCCGCTAACACTTGCACTCGGCATATTCTTCAAGTTGAAGACCTGCCGCAAACCTGCCCCACTTGCTCCGCGTCGCTCAAATCTATACCTTGCTCGGCGCCCACACATGAATTCCACATGCTCCTACTAAATTGCCGCTCCCTGCCCAAGCATAGCGCTGAAATAGCCCTGCTGTTAAAGGAACATACCCCAGATATATTGTTCCTGACGGAAATCCGGCTCACTACTGAGTCCGATCCCGCGATAGTAGACACCCTCCCTGATGGCTATCAAATCATACGACAAGATCGACCTAAAGTGAGAGGAGGAGGCCTGGCTATTATCCACAAGGAACAATACCACTGCCGAACCACCCCCGAGACCATCTCGGATTGTGAGAGTATTGGTTTTAATATCAAACTCTCATCCAATAGCTGTTTCTCGGGCACTCTTATCTACCCCCCGAAGCAGTTCCATGAAACAATGCCATCTAGCGTAGCCGATAGAGCTAGCACCTCCTCTAACTTCACCGTGCTAGGTGACCTGAATCTTCATTTTGACTCCCCTTCTGACCACACAACCGTCACCTTACTAGAGGATCTAGCAGCTCTACAACTCATCCAACGCGTTACCACTTCCACTCATGCCAAAGGCCACTTACTGGACCCAATCTTCACTAACTGTCCTGATATTTCAGTGGACCCAGGCATTCCCCTGCCATGGACAGACCACCTTCTGATCCCTTTCAGCTGGACTTCGACTAAAACTCCACCACCCGCCCCCCCATCACAAGGCTCAGGCGAGCCTGGTCGCGCCTCGAGGTTGACAACTGGTCCATTAAACTTGCCAGTTCACAACCCGAGAAACAGGAGGATCCTGACCTAGCAAACCAGGCCTATGTCAATTGGATCAATCATACCCTTGACACCACTCTCCCTATGAGCAAGACTATACTGAAGCGGCCCCATAAAACTGCCCCTTGGTATACGCAATATCTTAGGGACAAGAAGCGTCTTTGTAGAAGGGCGGAAAGACGCTGGCGTCTGGATAACTCAGCAGACAACAAAACCCGCTACCGTGAAACTATTAACAAGTATAAAATCCAAATAAAAGCAGCCCAGTCCACGTACTTCGCCGACACAATTCTGCAGGCCAAATCTAAACCCAGAGAGATCTTCCAGATCATTAAAAAGCTAACTAACCCCCCCCTGCGTTGCACGTCGAGAAATCTGTCACACAGTGCAATAATATCGCCGAGTTTTTCTTTCAGAAAGTAAACAAGATTTATTCAGCATTCCCCCCCCCGAAAATGAATTCATCAATCCAACCCAACATCTCCCCAACTCTGTCCCCTCCCTCCGTTCGACACAGCCTAACCAACTTTCCCCCACTGAATCTCCCCACCCTTGAATCACTAGCTCTCAGTGTCAAATCAGGCTCGCCGGACGACCCTGCCCCTCCTGACATCTTAATGGCAGCATCCCGGATCACCCTGCCCGTCATTAGGGAGGTACTAAATGCTTCCATCTCCTCCAGCACTGTGCCAACTGTCTGGAAGCAAGCCATGGTCAGGTCATTAATTAAGAAGGCCAATTTGGACCCGTCTGACTTAGCCAACTATTGCCCCATCTCCCTGCTCCCATGGGTGAGCAAGGTCCTGGAAAAATATATCAACCAACAGTTGGTGAACTTTTTGGAAGATCATCACATACTAGATCCCACTCAGACGGGTTTCAGACCAAAACATGGGACTGAGACCGCCCTCCTCATGGTTACCGAGGAAACTAGAAAAATCCTGGATCAAGGAGGATCAGTGGCAGTGATCCTCCTTGATCTAAGCGCAGCATTTGACACGGTCAGCCATGACACCTTACTGAACCGCCTGTCCTGTGCTGGGATTAAGGATAAGGCCTGGGCATGGTTTAAATCTTTTTTTGGAGAACAGATCCTTTAGGGTTTTTGATGGCGAATCTGTGTCCTCCAGCAGACCCCTAAAGTGTGGTGTTCCTCAGGGCTCCTCTCTAAGCCCTGCACTTTTCAATCTGTACATGAGACCACTGGCCGATGTCGTCCGCCCATTTGGAGTTAAGATCATCTCCTATGCGGCCGACATGCAGCTAGTGGTCTCACTGGCGCAGGAGGTAAACCGAACTGCGCCAGGCGGGCTTAGAGAATGCCTGGAGGAGGTGAGGAACTGGATGTCATCATCTTCTCTGAAATTGAACGGGGACAAAACAGAGCTGATGCTCCTAGGCCCAGCAGATCTGGCCCTCCCTCCCTCTCTGGGGCCCCCATGTCTAGGCCCTCCCCCAACCCCCAAAAATAACATCAAAAGCCTCTGAGTGTGGCTGGACAATTCGCTATCTTTCAATGTCCAAGCCACAAAACGTTCAGCCACCTGTTTCGGCATCATGAGGGTGCTAAATAAAATATTTCCCCTCCTCCCCATGGAAGCCAAACAGGTAGCCATTCAAGGTCTTATTCAATCACGCCTTGACTTTAATAATGCACTCCATCTCGGCGCCCCAGAATACACCCTACGCAGGCTGCAGATTGTACAAAACTGCGCAGCGCGCTTACTGCTCAAAATCCCCCGCAGACACTCAGTGAGGACCGGACTGATTAGCCTTCATTGGCTTCCGATCCGGCAGAGAGTTTTGTTCAAGACTCTATGCATAGCCCATCAAGCCTTCTGGGACACAGGACCCAGTATCACACGCGATCTGGTTACCCATTACACCCCAAACCGAAGTCTTCGTTCGAGCCAGACCTTCTTGGCAGTGGTGCCAAGAATAAAAAGATCCAGATCTGGCAGAAGGACGTTTACATACAACGCGTCCAAGACCTGGAACACCCTGCCACTCCAACTCAGAGCCAACCCCAACCTCACTGAGTTCCGCAAGCAATTAAAGACCTTTTTGTTTGCATCCGCTTACTAACTGCCTCCCCCCCCTGCCCTTCAGTAGACTCTGGTTATCTTAGCGCTTGGACGCCTCCGGGCAACAATTCGCGCTCTACAAATCCGCAAGTTTACAAGTTTCTGTATATATTATACAGCCGTAATGTTCAAGAGGCAGAATTTCAGTCGGCAGAGGACATTCGTACTCGTATTGGAGAAATTCTTGTGTTTTCAAGCTAGGGTCAAAAACGTATTCAACGTCTGTTGCAGCAAGAGAATTAACCCATTGTATCCATCGTGGATGTAAAGCTTTAGCATTTGGAATGCTCGCTCTTGTCACTGCCTCTAAGGCAGGTACAGGTGTAACGACCGATATGCGTTTTCCCTGTGCGAGGGCTCTTTCTTTTGCTATAGCAGTTTGAACCGCTGTCAGTATTTTCTCAGTTGAAGTGAATTTTATTTCAGCTTGTGTGTACAAGTGTGATTTGTAAGCTATTGGTACCGTTTCACCTTCGTTATAGGTCAGGTACGTGAATTCGCATCTTCCTGGGATGACTCGGATTACAAGGTTGCGTACGTTTACGCGTGTTTGCAGCTTTGTTTTAGCTAACATGTCTGTTTGTATTGAACGTAAAATTTCTGTGTGTTTCTGAGTCCAATTAGTTTGTTTGAAATCAGGTTTTATTAATTCGTAGAGAGGTTTAACCCTCTCTGCGTAATTCAGAACGTAAGTTCTTCCAAAATTCAGGAAACCTAGAATTGATTGTACGTTTTTCAGCGTTTTTGGTGCTTGGAGCGGCGCACATTTCTCAAAGAAATTGGCTGCTAGGCTTTTCCCTTCACTTGATAACTCATATCCCAGAAATAGGACAGTGAGGTGGGCAATCCGTGATTTTTTAAAGTTGAATTCGTACCCTTCAGATGCGAACCCAAGTATAATGGTGTTCACTCTTTTCAAGTGCCTGTCCAAATCATCGTCTGTTAGATAGATGTCATCGACATAAGATAATGCCTCATTATCATACATTTGTAGTAACTCTGTTACTCTGGCTGAAAATAATCCTGGGCTATTCTTGAATCCCTGGGGGAGACAGCAAAATTGCCTCTGGGCCCCCATACTTGAGAAAGCGGTCAAATACCTGCTTTCTGGTGCTATGTTTTGACAGAAGAAACCATTTGAAATATCTAATGTTGTTTTATATTTTTTGCGCACAATGTTATTCATCAGTGCTGAACTGTGTGAATTTTGTACTGCAAATGTTTTGCAACAAGAGTTTAAGTGTCTGTAGTCCAATAGTAGACAATATGAATTGTCTGGTTTGGAGACAGGAAACAAAGGATTGTTCATTTGTGAGGTGCATGTTTGAATCACCCCCTGGTACTCAAGTTGATCTAAGATCTCCCTGACTTGTTTTTTAGCTTCTTGCTTAACAGGATACTGCCTTCGTGCAGTAGGTTGATTTTTCAACTGGATTTTACGGTGAGGGGATTCCTCATCCCATCCTACATGATTTTTATATAATGCAGGGGCTTGGGCCACTGCTCATTTTCTTGCATATGTGTATTTTTTATGAATTGGAATATGATTTGAGAAGGCAGGCATAATCATTTCTTCGCCATGTGGGCACTCCCTAACAAATTCTGGTGGCCAGTCTTTCTCAGCTAGAAGAATATCATAGCCGTTAGATAGCTTCTCCCAAAAGAGAGTTCTTATTTTCCCAGTTATGTCCCCTTCTATACGCAATGTTATTTCATATAATTTATGGGGTACACTAACTCTGGTGTCTGCAGTTTCCACTTGAATGTACTTATTCGTGTCCACTGTCTCCAGAAGATTCATCAGGATCTTGCGAGCTATGGTCACTTCTGCTGCGCTGTCTAGATTGTTTGGGCCCATTCTTGGCCCGTTCTTGAGTTGTGTCCTCAGGATCCTCTGCATTTTTTATCTTTACTTTGGTGAGCGGGTTCCTTGTCTTTGGACTTGACGCACTCTTCTTTATGTTCTGACCGTCCTCTTCTTTCCGATTTCTGTGAGGAAGTCTGAAAAGATCGAGAGGGACGTGTATCATTATCTTGATATCTGTCAGGTTTTTCAAATTATCCCTACCAATGACTGATTGTATAGTCTGTGGTGTAATTTTGTTTGTATTCCCCTGGTGAGGGGTTTGCTGTGAATTCTTATTGCTGGTTGGACTGTTAAAGTCCGCATGACATATTGGACTAATTTTCTATGTATTTTAATTAATTGTTTTAGATGAACTAACAGTTCTCTGTCTGACATTTCTTCAATGTCAGGATGTGGTGTATAGCTGGCTAGAACCGGCCATGTCGCTCCTGGTCTACTTAGTGGACCGAGTCTGGTAATGGGATTTTTATGTTTTAGGGCGCCATTAAACCAGAGCTGATGCTCCTGGTAAGTTAGTGGAATTTCGACGTCCTCGAAAGGAACGTATTCCGCTGGAGGTTCGTCAGCTTTGTTGTAGTGGAACTCGTGTGTCACAGCATTTGCTGCTGGAAAAGTTATCCATGAATAGAATACCTGTCTGCCCATACTCATGTGCCTCTACCACAAATATGACTGTACCACCTCTCGATGATACTCCATTATTTATTAGTTTGTAAGTTACACTCTTTCTTACATTTACCGGGATGATTACTGCATCTGGGTTGTTTTGCTGAAGACTTGTGTCTTCTGCTAATAGTTGAGTTGCTATTCTAGCTCTCTCCCTTTCGTCGTTACTCTCCGTCATTTTGCTGACAGAAAGTTTGCAGATCAAGTTTCAAGGAAACAAAGATTAGGCGCACAATATTTTGGAACACTGTATCCTTCAACGTTGAATAAACCAAAAAACTAATACATAGGATTCTCGTCCTATTTAATTCTTGGCGGATACTAACCTTTTACCCACTCCAGACGTCTATTGGAGGTTTTACGGAAAAAGGGGTCTGTGTGAAAAGCACGACTGAGTTACTCTAGTATCTAGCGTTAAATTATCGCCTTACCAAACGTTGGGCGCCATGTAGTGTAGTACCTATATTCCCAATAGACTCTGCACATTGGAATAACAAACTGTAAAAGCATGATATGGTTTCTAAGCCATAAGATACATACAGTAGATAAAATACATACAATGATAAATAATGACTAAAAGTACTCAACTGGTGCATCTAAAATACGCCTACCCCGGTGTACCTAACCTAAGTCTAGTACAAGGGAAGAAGTAAGTGAGGTGTAGCTTGAGTTAAATAGTTTCTGCCAAGAATCTATCCAAGAATTCTCTAAGGGTCTAATCAGCTCCGTACCTTGGTTATAGAATGAAGGAGGTCTTGTATCTCTCTCTCAGGACTCGATCTCCCAGTAACCCGTAAGGGTAGCAGGGAAACACTGGAGCTGGATTTCTTGGCAGGAGAAAAGACAGCGTCTCTCTCAGTGCGTCAGCTGGAGGGTCGGCTTCCTCCGGCACTCGCTACAGCAGGGCGTCGGGCAAGTAGTTAGTCGATCTGCTCCAAACCACCGTGTGTTTGCTAGGGCAGATGTGGGTATATTTACCTAGACAAATAGAGGCCAGATGGATCAGTAAATGTAGATCTGTATAAAATGGGTTAAATAAAGACTCCGAATTACATTACTTTTTGGACTAGCTTCTCCTAGCTTGAATTAGATATTTTGGTCTTCATTGAGCTTCACCATAAAATTTTTTTAAACATGGTGCTAGACAGAGTACTATGCATTGTAGACGGGAGACTTTATTTTAAATGATAGGGTTTGCATAACTGAAGTAAAATTAAAATTATACATTGGTTTCGAAAGCACTGGTGAAGAGGATAGATTTTCAGTATTAACTACCCAGATGTGGGAATATAAGTGACTCATATCAGGAACTGACATTATACTGGGGCTATAATTTCCCGTGAATAGTAAATATTGTTTGTGCACTATTAACACCAACCACCGTTGGGTACAAAGCACGTGAGTGTTACTATTCGGAACAATAAATATTTAAGAATATCAAGTTGTTGTAGAATGTACCCGGTACTCGCGTTGACACTACGAGGCACGCACCTAAACCGGGTGCACATTGGCTTAACATTAACCAATGAGAGAGGTTTATTCACAGTATTAACCGATTGAGGTGGAGAACACAACTGTTCTATAACATATTCGCATATTCGTATAGTACTCTAGGATTGGAATTTATGGTATAAAGGGAAACTCAGCTTGTGCGTTAGCAATTATTGCGGTGCAGAATAGCATTGGAATGAAGATATAAGCCAAATATGGGCGATGATATCAAGGTATGTAAGTTTTGGCGTTTTCAGCCGCCGTTTACTGGTAGAGTGGAGTGACGATTGGTGGTCCTTGTAACCAATAAGAGGACAGGTTTTCAACTATTAGCAAATTAGAACATAGCTCGGTAGTACAGAGCTACGAGAGAAAGGAAATTAAGTTTTGGGAATGGATGCGGACCATAGAGCAAGTTCGTCTTAGCGTACAGGTGAAGATTAGCATTTTAATATGGGTCTAAGGTAAACATGTGTATGGGTATTAAGGCATGAAAGCCTTGGTAAGTTCGGTCCCGGATACCGGTAGAGGGCAGCGGCGATTGGTGGTTGTTTTAACCAATAAGAGGACAGATTGTGGACTATCAACAAATCTGGAAATAGATGGATGCAGACCAGGGAGAAAGTTTGTGTTAGCGCACAGGTGTGGACAATGTAAAAAGAATTAAGTGGCTGATTAGGGCAGGTAATTGGATCCACCAAGTATATAAACACAGTTTTCACACGGAGGCAATACAGACTGAATCGGGTTTGTGCGAGGATGGTCAAGGCGACGGTCAGAGAATGCAGAGGTAAGAATTAGATTGGAAGTTAACAGAGCAAGGAGGTAGTAGCAGGTTGATAGTTGGTAGTTGAATTGAGTGTGTTTGTTTGTTTATTTGATCTCTAGTACGGATATAAGTCAAGACAAATAAGAAGTTTTGAGGGGAATCAGAAGCAAAGAAGGAATGAAGCAAAAAGATTAAGAACCGTGATTTTGTAATAAGGTGAGATGCCCAGTTGGGACTTTGTGTGCGGACTTGGGAGATTGAAGAAGGTTGGAATTGTTGGGCAAACATTGACAATTGTTTGGCCGTTTATTCTATTTTTTTTTAGGAACATTATTCTTTGCGGGTGAATATTTGATGAGGGACATTGGAGTAACGGTTGGAACACACAAAGACAATATTAGGAGACTATCCTAAGTAAGTCTTGAATTCAAGCGTGATACCATGAGCCTTTATTATGTGGTTATACTTTGATAAAATTCTTTTTGATACAGTTGAGTACTCAGGGATGACCACTTTGCCTTCCAATGCTAATAGGGGTATTAATAATAATAGGATAATGAATTGTCCTGGTAGACATAGGGAAGCAGATTGGAGGGCTTAGTGATATTTAACCTTGAATAAGTTACAATACCCCAACAGGGAGACTGCATTAGTAATCACTATAGAACTCATTGATTGCCTTCTGTGCATTTTAAATCCTCTACTTTAAAACTCAAATTGTGAGTCGCCTTCAGAATTACTGCGAAAAAATAGAAATACATGATCAAGTCACATTTTGAAAGTTATAAGTGATTTAAGGTGAGCCCTCACATACTATACAGGTTGTTCAATTGTGAAAGCAGTTTTTGTTTGTGTTTCTTCTTTTCTAATATGAAGCTCAAGAAGGACCAACTGTAAAAATTATCGCTAGAGGCGATAGAAAATGTGTAGCAATTTTGGATGTTTAGAATGTTCATTAGGCAGTGGTATTTTGTTGTATGTGTAAATGTTTAGTAATTACTGATGTTATGATACATAGAGTGACCTAGTTGGTCTGCTCAGGATGCTGATGATCATAGAAACACAATTGTAGCAGTCAGCTTTTTGGATTTACATTGAGATGAATTTGTTTATGATTATGTGTTTACATTTGTTTTTTTACAGCCCTGAGGACGTCCCGTCACAGGACGAAACGCGTCCAGGGTCGGCTGTTTATTTTGACCGTGATCCTATGAAAATTGTTGAGTCGAAAGAATAAAGAAACCTTTGGAAAATACAGAAGACATCTTTGTGGATAAGAGGTATTGTGAATTGAAGTTATTCCATGCATATTGTATTATTAGTACGCTCCTTCCTGATTGGATCTATTGTTGTTTTATAGGAAGGTGGGCGGTGCCTCTGTGGGGGGAGGAGCGTAATCGACACTTGAATTTTTAGAGATTGCTCGAGAAGTGCGGCCAACTAGGTGACCCCGCTATCGCCAAGTTCGTGTTAGTACTGTGGGTATATTTATACCTGGAAGGTGCCGAGTTTGACGTAAGGATAGACATAATAACGTCACTAAGAACTCAAAGTTCTTTACATGCTCCAGGAGTTCTGGGACAAATCAATACTGAAGCAGGGGGACGTCCCGTACTGCTGAAGGCTGGTTGTCTTCAAGAACTCGTTGTACTCTAGGAGCTTAGTGGAAGTAGCCATGCCGTATTTGGACTGCATTGGCTGTGCCTAAATATGGTTATGATTCTCATGCCTATATAAGGATATGATAAGTTATACCTATATAAGGGCATGAATCGGGAAAATTACACTAGAGCCCTAGATACGTTTACAACACTTTCAAAATCTAATAAAATATGTTTTTTTTAAGTAAAACTCAAGCAGCATGTTGGGCTGCAGTCCAGATGTTTTGCTAGTCAGGTACAGAATATACATGATCTACTGATGGAATTGGTTTAAAACATACGTATAATTTCTACTATTGCTTATAATGAAGAATTGGATTTTGTAGAAGACCAGACACATTAAACAACATACAGGGAACCATTAGCATTTTAAATTGTGCCGTCACGCTGTTGGGACAGCAATGCCCCCTGAATGGTAGAATGGTGTGCGTCACTGCTCTAAGTTACCTAACTAAGAGTGAATCCGGTTCCTGACTTCTTTTTGGCATCAACACCAACTAAAACCTGTTTGCGGCCTGAGGCCTGGACTTGAAATTGATCTTAGGGCCCAAAACCTCGCTCTGGGGTTCAGTGGGGAGCGACGAAAATATACCCCTTCGGCGACACATGACTACTGCCTCTGACCCTTAGATATGCACAATAAGCAGCCATGGAAGAATACAATTTCTGAATCATTAGCCTGAGGAAGGATTTTGTTCCTGCTCTCAGGATTGAGTGTGTAGCCTACTGGCCCTTTAGGTGAGGACCAGTCTAGTTTCAGTCAAGGCTACAGCACAGAAACAGCACAGCTCCAGTCTGTGGACAATGCGTTCTGCATCATGGATTCAAGCACCTCTTGCCTCCTTGACTTATCTGTGACTTTGAAGCAGAAAATCACTGTAGGGTCCCAAATACTCTCAAGAAACAGATGGGCATGGATGGAACAGTCTTCAAGTGGTTCAAATCGGACGTAATGAACTAACTGCAGAGTTTAAACATGTATTCTAGTTTCTCATAACCAGCTGCCTTACCTTTATTGAGCTCTGTTCAAGCTCCTGTCTATAATCTATACATGAAATGACTGGCTAGCCATACTAATATCATCAATATGTGTAAGATAGACAGATATATCTAAATACCTTCTCTCTCAATGATATCACCTACCTAGCCCAGAGTCTAGGCCGAGGAAGGCGACAAAAATGCAGGTGAGTCTTCGGGGCAGCGCCGCTGTCAGGAGCGCGGCCCCGGAAGACGGAGAGTTGCGGGCGGTTGGAGAGCGGGCGAGGCGCGTTGCCAGGGGCGCCTCGCCGCGCTTATATGGAACGGTTGGGGGCGGGCGGGGAGGCGGGGCGGCAGGAGGTAGGCAGGGCAATGAGGCCGAGGCCCCGAGGCGGCGCGTGGAGCCGCTCGGCCGCCCGGGTTTTGTAGAGCTTGGCGGGGGGCCAGGAGAGGTTGTGGGGCCTCGGGGGAGAGCGTGAGGCAGGGCGAGCAAGAGCGAGGCAGGGGCGGGGTGGGGGGACGGGAGACAGGAACGTGGTCTGGGCGGGGGGGAGAGGGGGAGGGAAGGGAATGGGAGGAAGTGAGAAAGACGGCCAGGCCATGAGGAGGCAGTATGAGAGCCCCTCGCCGGCCCGGCAGGGGGCAGGGGAGAGGGGCAGGAGTGCTGGGAAAAAGGGGGTGAAAGCGGGGGTGAGGGGCGGGAGGAGCAGGCAGGGGGCGGGGCGAGGGGGGGGGCGGTTGGGGGGAGCGGGTGGGGGGGGCAGAGATGGGAGATGAGCAGGGGTGGGTCCCCGCTTTTGTTTGACTCGGAGGGCAGTGAGAGGGAGTGGGAGGGGCTAGATGTGTTTGCGTCTTGGGAGGAAGGGCTCAGGGAGGCACGTATGGCGGCGGCGGAGGAGGAGACGGGACAGGAGGGGGAAGAGGCGGGTCCGTCTGGGCGGGTAGAGGTGGGTTTGGGGCAGGGTGGTGGCGGGGAGCTGGAGAGGGCGGGGTGAGTCGGGGAAGGGGGGGGACTGGCGGTCGACGGGGGAGCAGGAGTAGGAGGGCTCAGCTGGAGCGAGGACGAAGATGAGGGTGGGGCGGGGGATGGCTGGGGGGATTGGTACCGGGCGGGCGGTGGCGCGCAGTGGCAGGGACCCAGCACACCAGCAATACCCTTTTTCTTGCAGGGGGATAGCCGGCGCGGGGGAGCGGACTTGTTAAGGCTTGGGGCGGCCCAGCGACACCAAGGAGAAGGGAGGGCGGAGCTTCCTGCGGCGAGCCTGGGGACCACGAGGGATCACGGCGCGGCTGGCTCAAGAAGGCCCCTGGCGGGCTCGCCGGTCCCAGCACCCACAGGGACTAAGCGGCTTGGGGAACAGCAGAGATCCTGGAGCACCAGCGAAGAGGACTATTTTAGATTGAGTGGGGGCAGAGGCGAAAGGAGGGCTTCTGGCAGGTTTCAGTCGGCGCCGCCACCGGCGCGCCGGAAGTATAGTTGGGGAGGTGTGGAGTTGACAGAAGGAGAGGACAGTATGGAGGAAGGGGAAGTGAGAGATGGGCCGGGTGGACGGGGGTCCGTAATGTTGTTAGTTCTTTGTTACCAGTGTCACGGGGCCTGGGTGCCACGGCGGCCCGGACACAGTCGGGAGACAGATCGGCGTCAGACAGGAGAGTCGAGGAACGGCGAGGGGATACTTTGTTTACAGGTAAAAGCAGGGAGGCGCCGCGGATGGTGTCGGTAAGGGTGGGGGGAGGAGGGGAGGTGGGGGTGGAGGATCGGCTATGCAAGGGGAGGTATGTGGTGGACCGGGGTGTGGGGACAGATGTGGCTGCGCCTGGAGGGAAGGGGGCAGGGGGCCTTGGGGGCGGGGCCCGGTGGGGTTGCCGGCTGAGGGGAAAGTGGCTAAGCCAGAGGCGGAGGGGAATGCGGGCAGCGCAGCAGCGGATGAAGAGGGCGCGAAGAAGCCTGAGAGTAAAGAATTGAAGTTTAAACGGCTCCCTTATATGGGGGTCACAAAGCCGCTAGGGGCGCATTTGATGGCAACCACTAAAGAAAAGATATGGAAGGGAGAATATGTGGAGTTGTTGAAATTGTTGCACCGCGAGGTTCGGTCGAAAGAAGGGTCAAAAGAGGAGGAGTATGAGCTGCAGAAGCACCCGGGGGTGCCGCTCACAATAGAGAACTGGACGGCGGCGTTTTTGATTTTCGCAAGTGTATATTGCGAGAAATTCCCGGAGAGGTCGGTGTCCCTTTTTAAGTACATGGACGTCATTCGGAAGGTGCAGATTACAGGGGGGGGGGTTTGCGTGGGCGCAGTACGACGAGGAGTTCAGGGCAAGGATGGCGTGGGACCCGGAGGCAAAGTGGGGCGAGCTGGATTGCGATCTGTGGCAGCACACGATGGGCCTGGCGGGTCGGGCAAGACTATATTTACCGCCAGCGGGCTCCTGATAATATATCAGCCCTTTCAAGGGCGCCCCACCAGGGGAGGGGTGGCGGCGGGAGCCAAGAGCCAGCCCGGGACTGCGGGGCCCTGCTGGGACTTTAATAAAGGGGTGTGTGCCAGAGAGCATTGCCGTTTTCGGCAGAAGTCCTCTGGGTGCGGAAGATATGGGCACCCTGTGTTGCACTGCTGGGGCCCAACCGGACAGCAGCATGGCGGCACACACTCGGCGGCGGGAGCAGCACGACCCGGGAGCGGGCAGCCGTCAGGAGGCGGCCGGGGTGGCAAAGGGCCTGGGCCAAAGGGCTCGTACGCCGGTTAGATTGGACAGGTTGACGGCGGCCCTGCGCAATTACCCGGACGCGGGGGCCGCGGAACGTCTGCAGACCGGTTTTCGAGACAGGTTTCGGTTGGGATACGAGGGTTCTCGGGTGCGTCGGTGGGCGGACAATTTGCGTTCGGCACGGGAGCACCCGGAGGTGGTACAGAGTAAGCTGGACAAGGAGGTACAGCAAGGGCGCATGGCGGGGCCTTTTGAGGATTGGCCAGTGGCAGACCTGATAGTGTCCCCTATAGGTGTGGTGCCCAAAAAGGAGGCTGGCCAGTTCCGGCTTATACAGCATCAGTCGTGACCAGACGGCGGGTCGGTAAATGACTTTATTAATGAGAGCGAGGCCACAGTGGTGTACTCCTCGGTGGAGGCCGCAATGGCATTGGTGGTGAAGGAAGGAAGAGGTGCGGTGATGGCCAAGTGCGACATCAAGTCGGCTTTCCGGTTACTGCCTGTTCACCCAGACGACTGGGGCCTACTGGGGATCCAGTTTCACGGCCGCTGGTATGTGGACAAGGCGCTGCCGATGGGCTGCTCGATGTCCTGCGCGCTTTTTGAATGTTTTAGCACGTTCCTGCAGTGGTTTTTTACGGAACGCACGGGTCACCAAGGAATCACGCACTACCTGGATTACTTTTTCTTGGTCGGGGCCCCAGACTCCACGAACTGCCAGGTGGGTCTGGACAGATTTCAGGAGATCATGGTGGACCTGGGGGAGGCCTCCACATCATCACGTGCGCGTGTCGGTGGGGGTGCGGGAGGATTTGCGGATGTGGCGGTTTTTCCTGAACCAGTTCAACGGAGTGCCCTTACAGCGGGACGTGGACTTGGTGTGGGATGTGCAGATCTTCTCGGACGCGGCAGGCAGCGAAGGCTTTGGGCTCTACTGGAACGGGAAGTGGTGCGCAGAGAGATGGCCCCCAGAGTGGTCAGGGGGTGGGAGGAGCATTGCTTTCCTGGAGCTCTTTCCTTTGGTAGTGGCAATCTGGCTGTGGGGAGCGGTGCTGGCACATCGTCGGGTGACTTTCAATGTGGACAATATGGCGGTGGTGCAAGTAGTGAATCGCCAGTCCGCCAGAGATGAACAAGTGTTGAAACTGTTGAGAGTGTTTGTGCTGGGCTGTTTGCGCCATGACATTGCTTTTCGTGCGGTGCATGTCCCAGGAATTGACAATGACATTGCGGATGCTCTGTCTCGTTCGCAGTGGGGGAGATTCCGTGGGTTAACCAAGGAAGCGGAACGGGACCCGACTCCACTGCCGGCACGGATGTGGGAAGTAGGCAACACCGGATGTTGCAGCTGGTTCTAGGATCCTTGGCAGAGTCAACCAGAACAGCGTATGTGGCAGCCTGGGGGGAGTTTGTGGCGACCGGGGCGCGTTGGCGGCCGCCGGGCAGGGACAGGCAGGAGGAGGTGGTACAATACTTACTGGACTTGATTGGAAGGGGATTGTCAAGAGTGACGATAGCCGGTAAGCTGGCGGGGATCAGTTTCATGGGTAAGCTGCTATGGGGATACGCCCCGACCGCAGGTGAATTGGGGTCCAGGATGCTGGAGGGTTGGGCGCGGGAATGCGGGCGGGGGGGTGGTGCGGCGGCCGGTGTCAGTGGAAATGTTGAGCAGAGTGGTGGGGATGCTGCCGCGCGTGTGCAGGGATGGCAGGGAGGCATGCCTGTTCGGGACGCTGATGGTGTGGATGTTTGCGGGGGCTTTCCGGGTGTCTGAGCTGTTGGGTTCTAAGGCTGAATGGGGTGTGGAATGGGCAGAGGTGCAAGTGACACAGTCGGAGGTGCGTCTGTGGCTGCGTAAGTCCAAGACGGATCAGAGGATTGTTGGGTCTTGGGTGATCCTGAGAAGGGGGGGAAGACGGAAGTGAGTGCCTGGTGCTTTGGGGCAGGAGATGGAGGAACGAGGGTGCAGCGAGTGGTCTGGAGTTTCAGCATGCGAATGGGAAGGGTGCAACGGGGCGTCAGCTCTTGGGAGTGTTGCGGAAGACCTTGGCCAGATTGGGAGTGGATGGGCGACATTTTGGCACGCACTCTTTTCGGATAGGGGCGGCGTCCGAGGCGCATCGTCGGGGGCAGGGGAGGGGGGCCATCATGCGCTTGGGTAGGTGGACATCAGATTGTTATCGCCGCTATGTGCGCAGCACAGAACCAGCAGGAGCGCGCATGGTGGAATTGGGGGGACAGTGTTGATTGACATTTGTTTCTCATTTCAGGTTCGGTGGCGGGCCCCTCGTCCCGGGATATGTTGATCTGGATTGTGGGACACTCTTTTGTGAAGAGGGCGAAACTACAGGCACAAGATAGCTATTTCGGGGATAATTTGGGGTTCAATCCGGTTTTGTTCAGGGTAGTCTGGTCGGGGAGGGGGGGCAAGAGATGGAAAGAGCTGGTCACAACCTTGAATGGATTGGTGTGCGGGGGGCGTTGCCCTGACGTGTTGGTCCTCCACTTGGGGGAAAACGACCTGGTGCCGGAAACGGGTTTGGTGCTGATGAGAGCGATGCGGCGGGATCTGGCAGAGCTGCGCAGGTGTTGGGCAGGGTGTGCGGTGGTCTGGACCGAGTTGGTGCCACGTAGAGTGTGGCGGGGAAACTACTGTCCCGGCAAACTACCGCCCTATCTCCCTTTTACCTTTTTTCTCAAAGATCCTGGAAGCCCACGTCACCTCCTGTCTTTCCCTGTTCATCGAGAAATCCAACTTCCTCGAGACCAACCAGGCAGGCTTCAGACCCGGCCACTCTACGGAGACAGTGATCTTGGCCGTGCTGGATGCCCTGAGAGACGGCGTGGACAAGGCTGCTCCCCAGGCCCTGGTATTATTAGACCTGTCAGCCGCCTTCGACACGGTGGACCACAACATCCTTCTCCACCGTGTCGAACAGGCTGGCATCCAGGGCCTGGCGCTGGCCTGGGTCAGATCCTTTCTGACAGGCAGGTCCCAGACCCTCAGCCTGGGCTCCTTCAGAGCTCCCAGAGAGCATTCGCTCTGCAGGGTTCCCCAGGGTTCTTCTCTGTCCCCTCTTCTCTGCAATCTTTATCTTCGCCCCCTTCTTTTCTCTTTGAGGCAGTGGGACGTCACCGTGTTCAACTACGCGGACGACCTGCAACTCATCTTTCCTCTTAACTCCCCTTCTGCTATCCCTAACTTTCAGGCAGTTATGTCCCACATTCTCCAGTGGATGGGCCACAATCAGTTAAAACTGAATCCCGGAAAGACGGAGCTTCTTCTCCCCGGCAAGAGTGCCCCCTTCTGGGGGCCTCAATTCTGGCTGGTGGACATGGGCCCCCCTCCCACCCCTGCAGCTTCGGTGAAGAGCTTGGGGGTCACCATTGACTCCGCCTTATCCCTAGGGCCGCAGGTAGGGACCGTGGTCTCGTCCTGCATCTACCAACTGCGCAGGATCAGGAAAGTGGCATACCTTTTCACACCTGATGCCCTCCTGCACGTCATCATGGCCCTCGTCCTCTCCCGCCTAGATTTCTCCAATTCGATCTACCACGGCCTGTCCAAAACTTCGATGGCTAGATTACAAGTGGTCCAAAATCAGGCGGCGAGACTAGCCTTAGGGATTCCGAAGTGGCAATCTGCCAGGCCCCTTCTTGTCAAACTCCACTGGCTCCCTGTCGTCTCCAGGGCAGCCTTCAAGATCGGCTGCCTTGTCTTTAAGTCATTACTCGGCCCCTGCCCTGCCTTTGTCAAATCCCTCATCAGCCCCTATTGTCCATCCCGTACCCTGAGATCTTCTCACCTTCATCTTCTGACTGTTCCTTCCTTCAAGCTTTGTAGATCTGGAGGCCGGAGATTTGCTTACCTGGCCCCCAAGCTTTGGAACTCCTTCCCTCTCCCTCTTAAAACCTCCAACTCCCTAACCCTCTTTCGCAAGTCTTTAAAAACCTGGCTCTTCCCCCAATCTGCCTAGTTTCTCTGTCTTCCGTACTCTCTACCAGCGCCAGGAAACCCATGGTGTCAGTGCGCTTTATAAGCTCCCCCTACGATACGATACGATACGATACGGGGAGCGGTGAAGCCGCAGGCGGTGGATAAGGCAAGGCGGAAGTTAAACGTGGAAATGGTGCGGTTCTGTCGTCATTTGGGTTTTACGCGCATATGGCACAGGGACATCAGGTACGATGCGCCGGAGATGTTCAGAGGAGACGGAGTACATTTATCCCGCATTGGAATGGATCTGTATCTGTTGGAGCTTCGGGAAGTGTTGGCGAAGTTGTTGGGGGTTCGCCGGGAGTAAAGGTGTTTGCAAAGTACGCGGAGGTGACGGGGGGTGGGGGGGCAGGGAAAGGGGGGAGGAGGTGTAATCACCTACCCCACTTTCCCTGGGTGGCGGAGTTTGGGTTGATGTTGGCCAAGTTTGGCTGGAGTTCGGGTCTTTATCATTATGTTTGGGGATTTGGGGAACGGGAGCGGGGAAAGGGTAAACAGTTTTGGAGTTACATTAGAGGGACTTAGTTACAGTTGCAATAAGGCAGATAGGTCTGTAGGTATTGACAGGTTTTGGAGTTAGGATGTAGGGGAGAAAAGTGGATACATGAGGATGTAATGGAATTGTATATTTGTATATGCAGGGTGGGGGGTGTAATGGAATTGTATATTTGTATATGCAGGGTGGGGGGATTGTATCATGTGGGGATCGTAGGGGTGGGGGGAGACAAAACCTAAGGGGTCAGGTAACTCGATGTTTAGAGAGGTGTTAGTTTTGTGAGGCGGTTGCCCGTTTTAATATATGTGATGTGCACCTGTTTCAAATAAAGCGGCCTTTTACGAACACAAAATGGTAGTCGGTCTTGATTGCCCCCTTCGTCCCTCCCAAGTCCGCACAGCTAGAAGCACTTTCTCGCCTTAAATCCAAACTAAAACAGCTATCGGGGAAAAAAGAAATACCTGCCCACAAGATGTCTTGTAGAAAACAGAAAGAATTTCTGAAAGAAATGTGGCTGCTGGTACAAGACCACCAAGGAGGGACAGTAGCATTGCAAGATACAGTGCAACTTGAAAATCAGTAAAGGCATGGAAAATACTTGCTCATTTAGGGTATTTTTATATGATTTGTCCATGCAATGTAATGTGCGTGCAGGTGCTAGCGTAAAGCCAAGCCAAACCAAAATGACCTTTTACTCTGCACAAAAGTCAAAGTGATTTACTTTTGGGACTTAGAAAATGGTTAAATTACTACCAGACTGAACGATTCAGAGGACTGAAATTGAGGTTAGACTCACAAAGATTCAAATATATGTCGTTCTGATTACATGTAAGCCGGGGTAACGTTTCTATTATGCCAGTGTGATTTCGGGTATTTTGCAGGTACACAAAATTCCCCAAATTATGCCACCTCACATACATTTTATGCTCAAATATAGCACTGAATGCCGGATTTGTTTCACATAATTTCCCTGAAATTCCACATAGTTCCACAAAATCAAACTATGAGAGTTTCACACTCGCCTAGTTATATGTAGAGATTTACAGCAGGCACAGAATAACTAAATTTATGGTGCATTGTGAACGGAATTTGTCACTTGCAAATTACAAAATAGTCTTTGAAAAAAAAAATTAAGCCTGCTATTTTTCTTTAGCATTTAGCCATGTGCCTGCATGCTCCATGCTGTAATCTACAGCAGGAACATTCGCCGTTTAAAATATTTTCTCAGAATCAAACTTATACATACAGGTCTCTGCACCAATTGCATTTGCCCCGTGAGCTAGCTTGCCAGTATTATATCCTGAGATAGCACACATGCAGGTCACAGTTTCAAATCTTGTAGTGGTCTAGTCAGTCTTTCATTTTGCTAAAGGAGCATAGAGGACCATTCAGAAATATAAAGAAAACACAATTCTGTAAAAGGGCATACTTATCGATGTGAGCTTATAATGTGGATATTCCTTTAAGCAAAAGTGGCAAACAGTGTTTAATGTAAACTTTCCCCAGGTTGCAGGAGGGGTAGTATCTAAAGGAAGCTACAATGTGACGGTGACAATAGAAGTAAAGCACAGCTTCCTGGGTGTGCAGGTAGGGCTTTGGTGGTAATACAGCCTTTGACATTCCATGAAAACTCTTCTAGAACACACAAAATGGAGCCCATCTCTACACACTTTCCCGCACTCCACAAAGACACCTAAAATTTAGGAAAGATGGAAAAGATTAGCTTCATCCTCATTCTTTTGACTGTGTTTAGATTGGTAAGTACCAAGCAGCCCTCTAGCATACCTTCTACATTACAACTTTGACATAAATGTAAATGCACGGCTGAAAGTAGTGGGTATGCATAGACCACACACTGATTGCAGTCAAGATTGAAATTAATAAAATGCCATTTATGGGCCTTACATGACATGGGTAGTTATTTAAGAGGTCAGCGGACTGCAGGCCACACAATCTATTTTCCACCAGCACTGCGAGTTTCTCCAGAAAAATTGACATTCCACTTCACTCCAAGGGAGGCATCGCTAGTCGCTATGTTAAAGAAAATGGACAGCATGAATACCAGTCCAGTTAACTGCCTCCTCCGTGCTTTGTATTTGTGCTTTTTCTTGTTCTTGGGGCTGAACATGCTCTTCTGGATGTAATGATAGCATCAGGCAGCACTAACCTGCACCACCTGTTACATTACTGTAGGTGTTCTCTAGTACAATTTTATGTGGGGGCTCGGACATGGCTCAGCGATGTACTAATGCATGTTCAAAAACTAGTTTCTGAAAAGATTATGGGCCCGATGTAGGTAATCCCAGATTACCGATTCTTAAATACCGAATCATACCGATTCAGTATTTAAGAACTGGCAATCGGGATGTAGGTAATTTTACCAATTTATTTACCGAATCGGTATGATTCAGTAATTACCGAATCGGTATTTACCGATTCGGTAATTGCCATTCATTCCTATGGGCCTGGAGGCCCTTAGGAATGAATGTCAATTACCGAATCGGTAAATACTGATTCGGTAATTGGGGGAAACATAGAAGGGTGGCAGGTTGTCACTTTGACACCCTGTTGCACACCTCAATTGTGCATGGGTGCACATGTTGCAGATATACATGCCCTTAGGGCATGTATGTCTGCAACATGGCACTGTTTTAAAAGCAAAAAAAAATGCTTTTTAAAGGGTTTTCATTATTTACCACCAACTTCTAGTTGGTGGTAAATAACGATTTCTTAAACCCCTGTAGCACTGATTGCAGTGCTACCTACATGTCAAGATACAGATTCGGTAATTTGACAGAATCAGTATTTTACCGAATCGGTAAAATTACCGATTCAGTAAAATTACCGATTCTGTATCTTGACATGCCCCTACATCCCAAACTCCAAATACCGGTCGGTAACGGCAGAAATCGGCCGTTACCGACCGGTATTTGCCTTCCTACATCTGGCCCTATGTTTTTAAGATGCAAGGTGTGGGCAGACCATTAAACAGTTTCACCTTCAGAGAATTTTGCTTGTTGTTCGTGGTGTACTACCTACTGTTGGTGCACTATGTGGTGCGGGAATTGAAGTTTTCATCTTCCTTGTGCCAAGACCTTGGCTGTCTAATACATTGGATGAGTTGCATTTTGCCTGTGCAAATGAACTGATAGAATACTTTGATAACTTGCTCTTCTCTCCATCTTTCCATGAAGGCTCTGGATTCTGCCATGACATCTTCTCACTGGAATTCTTTCACAACCTGCCTGTAGGACTCCTGTGGCAGCACAATACTTAACACATACCTTGTACCTCCCCTCCACTCTGAATAATATATGTAACAGATGCACAGTATTTTTGTGCAGTGCCAAGAAACCCTATATCCCAATATACCAATTTGGGCCAGTCCTCATTTCAGCATCACTTGTTCAAAAACTGGGACCTCTCATAAAAACACTCTGTTGATGCACCCCAGTGTTGGTTGGAAAGTCTGAGGCTAATAGGGTTTAGTGAGACTTTGACATTGATCACTCTTGCTGTTCCAACAATGAGCCTCTAAAATTAACTTAAAACCATTTGGGTGTTTGCTTTGACCCAGTGTACCCATGAAAAAGGAAATACCTTTCTCTACCATGCCTTACAGAAGGAAGCAGAGCAAATTGGTTGTGTATGAAACTAAATGGTATGATGTCTTCTTGGGATATGAGATTCATGATCCCAGTAGATGATATAGAAAAGCTTGCTTAAAAATGGCCAAAACAGTTTTGCAAAGCAGGTAATGGTATTATGCACAGACACCCTGTAAACAGAGACAGTCTCTTTGCAATCAAGCCCAATGTGCAAGCTGTAGCAATCAATGGTGTTCAACTCTCCTAAAACATTTTTAAGATTATAGCCAAAAAGTTGCATTTTGATTCACATATTGCTACATGTACTTGACAGTCCTGCGGGTCTGTCAAGCACATGTAGCAAAAGGTGTTTTCAGACTCTAGTTTTTTTATTATGTCAACTAAAGCAGTCATGTTTTGTTGTTAAAAAAAACTAAGAATACGGTAGAGTGTACTTTTTTTCACATCACTATAAATATGCGACTGAAGATCTTTACATTTCTTGCCTTTGCCATCATCACTAAGCAAATGTTCTGTAAACGATCACCACATGGATAATATAGCATTCATGGCTTCTAGGACTGAGAACCACTGGCTAAATAACACAGTTGGGATGACCAGAATGGACCACAAAGTCAATAGCATTCTTCATTAACTCTGAAGATTGTAAAGATGCTTTCAGCATACCATTTAGAAAGTGGCAATGATCTCTTACAGGGAGGCAATTCAGCTCAGGTATCGATTTTTGACAGTTCATCACACAACCTTTTCATATACGTAGCTGAATCACTGCAATTACAAACAATATCCCTCCAATTTTTGTTGAACTTGGTATGAACTTTTTGCAGAAGCATTCCAAGTGATACTGTGTTCTATGTTTTCCAGAATTCTGGTGTCAAGGTTTTATCAGTATCCCTGTGCTTGTTGACAGCACTCTTTTCACATATACCTGTCACTACACCTTGCATTGAATGTTTAACGCCTGGGGTGTTTGACAATTTACCTACTATCAATATTGAATTGCTATAAGAGGGAGCTGATGATTGAAAGTGTATCACTTTGTTACATCAGGGTACCCTTACCTAACCTTACAGTACCCATAGCATACAAATCACACTTGAACACAAACGCTGAAATGCATTTGGCTTCTACAGAAAAAAGTCTGACAGCAGTGCAGGCTGCTGTAATGAGAGATAGAACACTGGCTCAGGGGAAACAAATAATTGTCGTAACTCCAGTACCAGCTTTAGAGGCTGTTACAAAGGCACGCGTTACAAATGCTAAAGCTTTACATCTGAGGTGGATACAATGGGCTAATTCTCTCACTGCAACAGATGTGGACTACAAATTTGATTCTACATTACAAACTCAAGCATTCCTGTAATCCGAACAAGAATATCCTCTCTCAAATTAAATTATGCCTCTAGATCAGTGCGCTTGTAAAAGAACGTATGGATGATGGCAAGTTGCATCCTAGCAGTACGAATTTGCAGTCTCTAGGAGATTGCACAGCACCCTCTGGCAGAATGAAAGCCCTATTACTGGCACCAATACAAACGGATCGTGAATTCCCTGTACTTATAGTGGGAAATTCGTTTTACTGTGTCCAGTCTTACAATGACTATCTTCACTATTGGGTTCAGAATGGGTTTAAAGATTCAAAAGGTTGCACAATAAAGCAAAAAATGCTTTGGTAACAGGTGGCAGAGTTAAAAAAAGACTTGCTGAGGGCTCAGATGATACACACGCTGAGTCATCAACATGATGGTGTTCACATTGAAGGGAGTTATTTGGCTGATGAAGCAGCGACAGGGGCAGTGCAAACTGCTGCCGTAGCTGCAATCACTGGTTCTAGCACGAAAGTAGACGGAGACACAATGGTAGCTGTCATTGTTTAAAAAAAAAAAAAACAGCACAGCTTTGCCAAAAGGTTTTCCATTCAAGTAGTCCTACAAGTTAGATGCAAAAAACAATCTGTATGCTCAAATTCCAGGAGTGGGGGATAGAGTAATACCAAACATGGATCGCAGGTTAGGTTTAATTCTAGCTGCACAAGAGGGTCTGAGTTCTGCACACGCAGGGGTTACTGCGACTGTTTCATTGCTGAAACTACGCTATTTGTGGCCAGGTCTAACAAAACAGACAAACGCATTTGTACTTAAGTGCGACATCAGCAGATGAAGGGTTCGACTAGCACGCCCACCACAAACACCATTACTAATGTCAGACAGACCTCTTGCTTGTGTCCATTTGGACCATTGCGGCCCCTTACAATCTGATGGGGCTTACAAGTACATCTTGGTGGCAGTGGAGTCACCTTCTAGATTCCTGTGGCTTTGGCCTCAGCGCTCGGCTGACGCTCAAACTGTTACAAATGATTTGCGAGTCTTCATAGGGACATAAGCAGTTGGCACATTACATTCTGACCGTGGCCCCGCATTTAGCTAAAGGGCTTACAAGGAAGTCATGGGAAATTTGGGGGGTGCTGTGTTGTACTCCTCTCCGTAACATGCTGAGGGAAATTCGGTTGTCAAGTGGAAAAACCGGGACTTAAAGCAATCTTTAACAAAAAGGTTTGGGTGATAGTTGGGTCAATCACCTATATGGGGTCCAGAAGGCACTAAATAATATGCCAAGAAGTTCCCTAGGAGGTGTCACCCCTTAAGAAGTCCTATTTGGGACGAGAATGCGATGTCGATTATGAAAGCACAGTGGCGGATGAAAAACCTTTTGGACACTACAAAGTAACATGCAAGTAAAATGCACCGCCACTGGGGAAGGGAAATCAGTAACTGCAAAATCTGCCAGGATCCCAAAAGTCAGAAATCTGGTCAGAGAAAAGATTGTGGACAAGATGAATTTGGGCCATCATACAGAAAGCCTGTACCTGTCTTGTCTGTCGAAAGAACAGTACTTCTTCCGCCTCTTGTAGGCAAAAAAGAGAAAATATTCGTCTTTATTGACCTGACCAAACCACACTATGTGGCTGTGATGAGTACTGACATTCACAAACCGCCGACGAATCCAACATGGCTGCCGTCGACGGGGAACCCGGAAGCGGGGTCAGCGGTCTAGCGTCGCAGGGAGGACAACGCAAGGAGACCGGTGAAAAAGGCGGTCGGCGGAAGGGCGTTCAGCTGTTCTAAAGCCAGAAGGAGAGCAGGCCGCGACCGGAGCCGAGCGAGAGGAACAGGAGGGAACCCTGACCTTGAGAAAGGAGGAAGACGCTGAGGAGCCCTTCATAGGAGCCGAGCTGGAGTCCCGCACCAGCCGAGAGGAACCAGGAAGGGAAGTCCGCTCACGGAGCACTGCGCACGGGACCACTGTACTCCCCGATGGCGAGGATGCTTGGTCACCCAACACCATGGCCGAGGAGGGTCGTGGGGGCATGCAAGTACCGGCTGCATGCTCGGGGCTTGTCCAGGGGTTGTGGGTGCGCATAACTGGGCACCATTGAAAAGCACCATTGTTCCCTCACGTTAGGCACAGCATGATAGGACTTGGTGATGGTGCACTTTCCCCCTCCCTCTTATGTCCATTGCTTAAACAGAAACAGTAGCCTGAGCCCGTTTTTTTTCTTTCTTTTGGGTCCACACTTGCCTGCCACAAAGAAGGAGCCGGGAGCAGAAGCAAAGGAGTCTTCAGTGAATGACCCCACATCCAAACCCCTCAACCTGTGTTCTTGTTATACGCTGACTGTTGATCACCTAAAGAAAGCCTTTTCTTTGATATCTACATCCTTAAAAATAAACCAAACCTACAAACCTTACATAGCCTTGAGACTACTTCCGTATTAGAAAAGGGGCGGGTAGACGGACTGTTGAGAGTGTCCCGACCACAGTGGCCGAACCTGAATAGCAGGCCACGTGGGCTCCTGGGTAGCCATCGCTCTCCTCTCCCTACTATACAGGAAGTTCACACAGAAAGACTAATAACATTCGAAGAGTCTACAATTCGAAGTAATAGAGTTCATAACAATGACATGGAACTAGTTCCTATTGAAATTGAACAATACCAAGATTCAAGTGAAACACAAATATCAATTACGCCTACCATCGACATCTACATCAATATGCCTCTTCAGGAGACGATTGCCAGTTCAACAAAACCTGCTGAGCTACCAAAGATAGATCGAATTGCATCTGGCTACTTCATCGGTTTAGTGACTGTCTTTTCCTTGATCATGAATGGACACTATCTCCCAGAAGGTGCTGCAGTATCAAAAGAAAACTTGGTATTGAAACCTCATACGTCATCTCATCGTGAACAAAGAGAACTGTCCTATGTGAACATTACAGCAGTTCCAGTATGATGGAATAGTTTGGGATAGTTTCATATGATATCATCATCTCAAGTACATATTCTGACGATTGGGATTTTGAAACTGTTAATAATATGTTTTCTGATGTATTAGTTTCTGCAGCATTTTTAACAAACAAAATGTTTGATGACTCTTCTAATTTTAATGCAATGTACTGTTATCACCACTATGGTAATCACTTCTTGCATACAATGAGGGCACCATGTAATGTTTTCACATACCACCAATGGGAACATTACTCAACACCACCGAAAGGTAGTTCACAAACGTTTGCACAAAACGTTATTATTTTCTGGATTTAATACATCAGACCAACACTCGTATTATTATAAACTTGCACCTACATCTGAAAGGAAAAGTATGCTTACTAACACAAACAGATATACTCTGCATCCTTTATGGCCCAACTGTCTGCACAGGGTTTCGGCTTATGGAAAGACACTATAGACATTAAATCAGTCTGGGGTCTAAAGAATGGCAGGTTCAGGGAACTGAGGCACTACTTAGAGCATGCCTCAGTAACAGGGCACCCTCGGAGGATGAATATTGGTGCCCCACGGGTACCACAGAGGTATGTCTTGCATCCACGGTGGTGCGGAGCCCTGACCCTCAGCCTGACCCGGAAGCGAGCGAAGGAAAAGATGCTGCTGAGCGACGTGCAAAGAGAAGCAGAACGAGGAGCCCCACAACGAGAGCCAGCAGAAGTGAGCAGAAAGGCCAACAACCAGACAAGTAACGAGGACGTAGAGACAGAAGAAACTGCCCTGACGAAGGACGAGGACTAACCAGGCCTCTAACATCAGTCTAGGTGGAGAAATACGCCCAGGGCTTAGTGTATCTAGCGGCACAGGGGCCATACTAACCTCACGCCCAGTTTACCTCCTTGTTGCCCATTATCCACCTTCCTCCCAGCCCTGACTATTCTCACAGTGTGTGAAGTAACACAGTGAGCCACTGCCCAGCTAACACCCTGTCTACCGGGGAGGGAACATTGTGGGCATATTCAGCAGAGGGATATGAAGCAAGGGAACTGATTGCCTCTCCCTTTTCCTTTTTCCCAAGGGGAAGACCGACGGCAGGGAAAGGAACGCTGAAGAGGGGGGGCCAACTGACAGAGAGGACAAGAAGGCAGTGGAGAGAAGAGACAACCTAAGACGGAACTCAAGACCCCCTTCTGTTTTGTGGACCATTGCAGCAGGCACAGATCAATAAATACCTCTTGTTTCTTTATCACAGCCTCCTGTGGTGTGTTGTTCCGTGACAGCCTCATACCACAACAGATAATTTTCCTGAACAACACTGTGCAACAGACTTGCTGGCATGGGTTAGCGAAAATTAAGGCCTTGAGCACACCTTGTGTTCCCTTGCTTTCACACTTGGAGAGATGGCAAAACTATAATGAAAATGGTGAGGATACAGTAGATGACATCATGTATGGTGTTTCATACAATTCAACAGACTCCAATTAAGAAGGGATGGTTAGTTTGGCCTATTGACACAAATAGGTTTCAGTCAAGATTCAGGGGTACAGCCAAAGGGTTTAGTATCCATAGGCCTGACTTACGCTATGTACAACAAGAACATCCAGGGGTGGTGACATCATACAGTATTGGCAAGTCATGCCTAAATTGGCTAAGAACCTCAACACTGTCACAGGTGAAACAACACTTATCCCCACTCTCAGATGACATGGACCTCAAGGATTTTTTCCTAGGTCCCAGTAAGCCATGTCAGAAACACTTCTTACATGCTGTGTATAATGAAATTTGGAAAATCTCTCAATAGGAAGCTGCAGAGAGATTACGTGAAGTTGACAGAATTAACTCAGAAAAGGCTTTGGCTGTGGTTGATAATGACATGGCCACACTAACATCCAGGATTTGTTCACTGGGCAGCTTTGTATCTTCTGCTATAGTTATAATGGGACAGGATCTGTCCATCTTACAACACGGACAATCACAGTTATGTTTTATTATGTTATTAAGGTGGACGCTACAATAATTCCACTCTGGTTATATGCCCTGGCGATCTTTCAACAGTACGTCTCTGTTCTCTGCATATAATTTGCCGGAAAAACAGACAACAATTGAACAAAGGGATGTGAAATATACAATGCTGCGCATTGAACAATTAGACCAATTATCTTTCACCAAGGCAGAGTCACCGTTCACAGAATGATTAATTCATGGCCATTTAACTTTGCCAGTAACAACTTTCCAGTTTCAATATTGCCTAGTCCACCACCAGGTAGGCAGGTATGAAGCAATAGGTAGGGAATTCATCCATGAATTGTGGGAATTGTCGTACAGATTTAGATGCAGTAACGGGGACACAGACGTGTTTCTCAGCAGTACAGACTGAGAGAATTCTTTGAGTGGATCTCTCATTTGCCAGGACATTATGCTTCACGGGGCCTGTAAAGGTTAAGTAGCTAACTTATCCTGCAATTTCAAAGGTTCCCCAGCTGCTGTGATTAATCCATTTGTCAAGCTGCTCTCCATTGAGAGTTGCATAATGCTGAATGATCAAGGTTGTTGTGGGATGCTTCCAGGCATCGCATATCTTCTCACGGTGAGCTCCAGGGTTACTTGTATGCAAGTATTGTTTCCACTCATCCACACAGTCAGGGAGGCGCTGTTATGGTCTTTGTTGAATGTTTCCTTTATACGGTATGATACTCTGAGCTGAATGAAAGCCATGATTTTACAGAAACATGTGCCCTTAACCTCAGCCCGCGATACTTTTGATCTCCGGGTTGCAAGGTCTTCAGCTGAGATACAGGCACTGGTACGAACGAACTGCCTTTTCCATTTCGGAGAAATGGTACAGCGTATCTTTAACCTGTCAGATACAAAGGGTATAATACACCTATTTAATTAAGACCATAGGTTCTAGATAGTTAAGCACCTTTCAGACAGTCTTTGGAGTGATTCCAGCCTTCATACACTTCATATTCGCAAGCATTTTTAGAGGGCTTCCGCTAATCCTGCTACTGGTAGTGGGAATCCCGATTTAAAATGTTCTGCTTTGCAATGGACATTCCAGTCACCAAGGAAATGGAAAAACCCTCTTGGAGCGATGATACTGTGATCACATGGTACTCCATCTTGGCACACCCAGACTTTGGGAGCTAAGCAAGTCTTGGTTCTGATCGTTTCGACTAGTCTGGATTGACTGTGTTTTGTCTGTTCTCCGCTGCTTGTTCTGCAGCTATGAATGCGCGTTGTACCTCTGTCTAACACTTCCATCAGTTGAACCACTGGACGTGGATGCCTTGTTGGACCCGTAATCGGCACACATACTGCAGTGTCCCCAGCGTATTCCAATACTGATGTCGGCATTCTTAGAGCCATGACGGGACACTTCAGCTCCCATTCGATCAGATACTGGCTCTACTACAAGCATCTAAATCCAAACAACTACAGGCACTCAGGCTTCAGATATTACAAATGCTTCCCCAGCATCAGCTGTGGGAACTGAGGAAGATCACCGTTGCTCAATTTACCTGATCTGTGAGGTGTTGCAGGGACCATCGTCTGCGAAGGCAAGCAGAAGTGATGTTGCGTCTCCCACACAAGACTCGTAAACATTTGGCTCTTCGTATGCTGGGAAGGTTTCGTCCTTTCTCCAAAACAAGCAAAATTTGAATTTTAAACACATCTTGTCTTATTACTGAGCTTCATGGCTTTAAGACATACTCAGTGACTCAGACTATATATATATGAACATACTTTAAAGGTCTATTAGAGTTTATTTTATTTGGAGATTTTATGAATTTTTAGAAGCTTTTTAAACACCTTTTTAACAATGTTCAATGCTTGATTAGAAGGGCATTCCCTTTTTAATATGTTGTTCGGTCGGATAAGGAGTGGGTGATATGTTTCAATATAGGCTTGAGTAGTCCCCTAAACCTTCACCTACATTTACTGTACCATTACACTACACAATGGGTTTTGGTATTGACCTTTTACCTAGTTAAGCGCTGCCTTAATTGTCGTATGGTTTTCCCCAAAAACTATACACATTAATTATGCATGAAGATTCTCAGAATCACAGCAGGATTACCATCTTCTGCATAATACCTTTGTATAAGGGTCATCACTTCCATCATCCTTGACCGACATGTCAAAGCAAGGTAGAATCCCCGGAGAGTACCTTTTAGGTATATATACACCCACCATACCTTTGTCAGGGCAGGCAGAGGAGAAAGACGTCCATGCTGACACTGACCAGAGATGCTGAGGTCACTGCATGCAAACATTCCAGCATGCAATGGTCTGACATCCCTCGCAGGGTGTCCATCTCAAGACCAAGACAGGGTGCCACAGTCTCTCACTTCAGGTAATGGGGTTGGCTTCAACTTAGTGGGTTCTTGGCTCTACCTCGCCATACATGCTAGGTACAATTAGGTACATCTAGTTAGGGTTGCATCGTAGGAGTACACATTATTACTGTCATGTATTTATATACCTGCCTATATTCATTGTTTTAGCACTACGGTAGGAATCTACCATCATTTTACTCTATTGGTGCTTATAATCATTTATATCTGTTTCTGTCTTATGGTTGTTTCAGCACACCCATTTTACACTAGAATGACGGTGGTTCAATAATTAATTATTGAAAAATGTGCCCACCATTTATTTTGAGTGTCTCTCTGACACAAGTAAGCACGAGTGACTGAGCGAAATGTACTATACTGTTTCCACGATCCCTGATGGGACAGAGTTGTCATGCTCGATAGTTGCCAAGCCTATTCTCACTTTGGTAAGAGGAATTTACAGTGGCTCTGTGAGCTAGCTGGTATACAGCTGAACATACCAGGTGGGGGGTGTCTGGAATCAGTTTGGACACCAACAGTCTATGTTGTCTAAACGCGCAGATCCTATATAGTTTTATAGGAACTACATGACAAAAGGTTTTCACCCATTCACTCTGGGTAAATGTGATGGTACACAAGGGGAAGATCCTTATAAAACCAGACATTTTTATCTATCAGTGAAAGAAGCAAACATAGTCAAAATAGCAAATATAATTTAGATATTTCCTGTTCTCTACAGTTTCTAAAATAATTAAATAAGACCTAAACTAAAACATGCTTCTAAACCATGCCTCTTTAGACCAAAGACCACAAAACTGGAAAAAAACAGAAGGAAGAAGAAACAATATTTTGGTGACATCCCTAAACAACAAAACTCAAGCAGAATGATGTTAGCCGCCTAGTCTTTCCTGCTGCTACCTTATAAAACAAAGTTGCATTGTATTGGCCCCTTCAGAAAGAAATCAAAATGGCTTTCACTCTCCTTTTCCTTTCCTTGAATGGAATTTAGTTTATGGTTGTTCATGTGTTTTTTCAGTGTTTATATGTTTACACTGGTGGGGGCTATTTCCTTTTAAGTGGGGTTTTATCAGCTATTATAGGTTCAAACCTAAAACAGGATAGCCTAAGAATGAACTAAAGTGGACCGTTTTGGAGAAGATTGACAAAAAAAGACATAGATAGTACCACTTTTCGTAAGAAAAGAGACCTTTATTGGATCTAAACACAAAGAGGAAAGGGCTGAACGACAGACCACCCTTGGAGAATGCTATGAGGTAGGTAACATCTGGGGCTACTTGAGGCTTGAACATAGTTTTCTATAGTATTGTTTATATCTGCCACCTGTCTTTACCAGTGGGCTTGCATGACAGCCCTTTATTTAGCATTCTCTTCTGGTAGTGTTTTAATATCTTTTAGTTTTAACTGACAATTTGGGTCATGAGGACACTAAAATTTGGTGTACTTATTGTTAATTCCCCTATTTGTTTTATTTATGTGACAAAAGATCCCCTTAAGATCTAGTAGACCTCCTTGATAAAAGGGTTTTTATTACTGAGTGATAGGGGCGTAACAGGACTGCTCTCCTCTGTAACATCCTTATTAAATCATCATATATGTGGGGTTATATACTAAGATGGGTGACTCGCATTATCTTCTCTTTGGAAATGTTCCATTGAAAACAAGCAGCTTATGTTTACATGATAACTAGGGGGGAAGACATGCTACTTGCTCACACAACAGCAACAGAAAGTCTGCACTCATGTGACAGCAATGGAAGGTACTTTGTTGAACAGACAGCACTGGTGTATTTGTAGCTATCTTCACCAGTTGTGTGGCGAGTGAAGGTTCTTCATAGAATTGATGAGAACTGAAGAAAAAAATAAAATGTCCATCAGGGGGACCTCAGGAACGAATAATTAGCTACCCTTAACGAACTGCTATTGACTGCTGATTGTTCAGCCACACAAATTACACAACCAGGGCCGGACTGGAAACCGAAATGGGCCCTGGCAAACTGCTCTGCCGGCACCCCTGGGCGTAGGCGGGTGCAGCTGAGCTGTTTGAAAGTGCCGGTTTCGGCCGATTTGTTACAGTAGGCTGATATTGCGCCCGGTAACAAAAACGGTTCCGCAGGGGCACAAAACCGGTCCTCACCCTGGCGGCCCACTGGAGAAACGCCCGGTGCCAGCTACGGCCAGTCCGGCCCTGTACACAACTGTGGCTATATGTATATAGAACATGGAGTAGCATATGGGGTCAGCCCATGAATCTTGCTTGCCCTCTATAAAGAATTTTATATTTGACCACTGAAGCTTGGGATTGTGGTTACCTATGTAAAAAAGAATACGACTATCTATATTTTACCACACAAAAAGTGCCCATGATATATGTACTTCCCAAAGTACATAAAGATGCCAAAAATCTACCTGGGCTACCTGTGGGTCAAAACTTGAACCCTTGGCAGTGTATATACACGTTTTTTAAACCATTTGTGAGTACCACACAGGCATACGGGAGAGACACCATGGACCTTATTATTAAAATTGAACACTCTGTGTTCGATGGAGACCGACACTTGCTGGTCTCCTTCGACATTGAGAGTCTTTATACTAACATTCCTCAAGACGAGGTGTTATTGGTAATGGAAATGGTCCTAGAACAAAGAGTTAGACCACACCAGGTCCCAACAGAGTTTATATTAGAATTGGCAAAAATCTGTTTGAAAAATAACTTTTTTTTCTTTTAAGAATGAGTTGTTTTTGCAAGTAAAGGGTGTGGCTATGGGGTGTTGTTTCACGCCTTAAATAGCAAACCTTGTGATGGACCATTTTGAAAGACAATATATCTTTGGTGAGGCGGCGCCATTTAGAAATAACAGGATTAAATGGGTGCGCTTCATTGAGGATATATTTCTTATATGGAATGGAAGTAAAGAAGAGCTAGAATGGTTTTATTTATGGCTTGAACTCATGTACTCCAGATTTGAAATGTACTAAATCTGTTAGTAATGTCCAGATTAATTTCCTGGACATATGGATTTTTGAAAATGAGGGTAAATTGGAGGTGAGTGTATATACTAAACCTACAGATAGGAATACCCTTTTAGAATTTATTAGTGGGCATCCCAGAAGCCTCAAGGAGAATTTGACCTATGGGCAAATTTTAAGGATTTGCCGCAATTGCTCTAACAAAAATGATTGGATTATTTTGAAAATGCAGAAAATCTACTAAACAAACTTTGTGCTAGAGGGTATCCGAAAAAACTGGTGAGAACAGCCCTGAAAAGGGTGTGGTATACCCCACGGGAAAGCTTGTTAACACCTAAAATGAGAGAAGAAGCAGAACAAATGACATGTGTCCTCACGATCAATCCCAAATCCAACAAAGTTAAACAAATTATTTTGAGAAATTGGAGATTGATTGAACATCTTAATATGCCAAAACCGCTCTTTTCCTTTAAGAAAGGTAAAATTCTCAGACACCATCTAGTTAGAGCAATAAGGGAACCCTTGATCAAAAAAGATACAAGACGTTTAATAGGCTTACCGACATTGGTAGGGCACTATCGTTGTAATAACTGTGTCGCGTGCACAAGCGCGAATGATTCAAAATTTGTCATGATCAACAACAAGAAACATACAATGCAGAACTTTTCGAATTGTAGCACCAAAAATGTGGTGTATGTAGTGACCTGCCTGTGTATGAAATCATACATTGGACACACAACCCTAGCTGTACAAATGCTAATTTTGCAACATAAATTCAGCATAAGATGCAGTACAAAAGGAGCACTATTGGTGCAACACTACATTGAGTACGGGCACAGTGAGGATGACCTTGTATGGTCTGTATTGGTGGTTATAAAGGCATGTAATAAAAGAGAACTGGAAACAAAGCTTAATTGTACAGAAGCACGACTCATAGAAAGATATCACACAGCCACAGAGGGTCTTAATGACCGGGATGAACTATGGGCATTGATTTAGAAGAATATATCCAATTTGGGATGTATGTGTTCTGACTTTTGATCTGAAAATGAAAGCTTTTGTTCTTTGGACAAAGGTGGGGTTGTAGAATGGAGAATGGATACGTTTAGAGTTGATTGGTAGACTGTAAGCTCTACTTTGAACATACAGTGCATTAGAATACCGTTTTTGAGAGTGTATATGGGAATTTAAAAGCTCCATAGACAGAATTAGGTGCAGTGTTTCACCCCTAGTTGGTAGAGGGAGTTGTCTAGCTTTGAGTATATGTATATATATTTTTTATATTTACCTCCATTGCATAGCATAGCTGAGCAGGCATGTATTGATACTGGGAATTATTCGCATGATGCAGACCTTAGATATATGGTGATAGGTCCAGTGGAATTATATCTACTCTCCCTCGATTTGAGCAGTGGCCATGGATATATTGTGATTGGCTAAGTGGGACTAGGTCTACTCGCCTGTTCTTTATTAGTTGTTCCCACATATGGGGACGTGCTGTGACACCACGTTGGAGATGTCCTATGGATGAGTCTACCTATAAATATGTTTACATATCCGTCTCCATGCATGGGAGAGTATTGTAAGATAGAATAAACCATCCACAGTAGAATGGCTTCAATGACACTTTGACTGATATGACATTAGCCCCTATTCTTATGACCGAAGGGATGGGCAGATAATTTCCGCGTGTCGGCATAGTGATGGGAGTATATTTGTATACTGATGCTAGTGCCGGGTAACTAGACCATTAGATCAGAGTGGTATTTTTTTCCTTTAGTAGGCTATCTGAAGCATTTGAAAACTACTCGTAAGTTTCCTATGAGTCTTTCTTTGATGTTGCCACCTGTCAGCGTGCAAAGTAAGCACGCGCGTACAGAAACAATCACAGCCGGATAGCGTTTGTAGCACACCAGCGTGGACCTTATTTCTTGTGTTGGACCAATACGGAAGGTAACCTTTGTTAGGAATGACTTATTTAGATACTTTTCATAGTAGGATTATTACGGTGTGAATTACGTGCATATAACTTGAGCATATGCTTTGCTCTAGATAGAGAATTGAAGGTGCAGCCAGCAACCGGAGGGCAACTGCTGTCTACTTTGAGCAGCTATAGCATAAATCTAAGGTACATTTGTTGGTATGTTCGTGTACACATGGACAGATTGTCTTTTTCGATATATTGAGTGAAAAGGAGTGAATACCTATATGACCGACATTGGCCCCCTTTTTATTATCTCAGGTTTCTATTTGAAATATGGAACCGTGTTTTGTGGGGAGAGCGTACTCCCTATGAATATGAATCGCCGTGACCTTGTGATTTAGGATAAGACTCCAGGTATTTGTTTAATTTTTGATCAGGTGTTTCATCAGTTTTATGGGTTAAGCAGTGGTATGGTGCTACGCACACAACATACTCTGAGAAAGGTTGTGACTAGACAAACTTTTTGGATTGTATTTACACCAACCCCATCTAATATACCACCTATGGGAGTGGATTTTTTCACATGATAATCGTTTTGTTCCTTTTTCCTTCCTTTTTTGAGCACTGTATGGGCAAATTAGGGATAGATCTAAATCAGGTAGAATTATTGTGATGTAATTAAAATTGTGATTACTATTGTAGATATTTTATACCCTTGTCCTGAAGAAGCCGAAAGAAATTGTGGACAGAAACGCGACTGCGTCGACATATATATGAGGAGTACAATTATTTTGAGTTCGGCCTTAGACTATTGGCGCCCATAAGTGAATGAGAGGGAGGTGTGATACCTCTGGTGCTAAGAGGACTACCTCTGAATGTATCACTAGGAGTGAGGAGTGCACATTAGTTTATATATGTATTGTACTGTTGTGATAATGATTTGTGTTTGATCACTATGTATTTGTTTATGTCCTATATATATATGTTATGTTATGTTATGTTTGATGTCCTTTACATGAGTAATTGATTTTTGTACCAGGGTCCCACCAAATGATATGTGTATCTAACAGAATCGTTAATACTTATAATTACAAAATATTGAAAACGTCAAGGTAATTAATGGTGCCTTGCCAATAAATAAAAGATTGATTGATTAATCCCTCCATATTTTTTTCCTTTTTGTACATTTTAGATGTTCGATGCCCAGGTATAGGAGGGTCATTTGGGCATACCCCCCTAGTTGTATCTTGCCCTATATAAAGAGGCACACTCTCAACTTTTGCTTTCTGGCCCGCAGAAACGAAACATTTCTAATACGTGTATACATAGGGGGTATTTTTTGCTAATTCTAGTGTATATTTGCATCATTCATAGTATATCTATCAAACTACCAGGTAGGTATTTTATATGTAGACAAAGTATGTGATAGTTGCGCATATCAGGTAATCTTTTATGTTCTTATGGTTTTCATTCCTTGTATTTCAGTGAAGTAAAAACCAGAGGCAGAATGATCAGTGAGATTTTTCTTTGAGGCCTATTTATGAGTATGTATTTTAGAGACTATGACTCCTGACGGTAGCTTATAGGTTTATATTTACCATGTGCTTGTAGAAATAAGGACCATCCAAGAAATGATCTATGGGAAGGCCCTTCTATACTTTCTTAAGAACGTATGCAAGAAGTTAGGTTGATCACTAAAAGGTGGTTTTTCAAATTATTTTAGTTTGTATAACACATTGGTTATAGAGACACTACTATACAGCTTTACTGTCTTGGGGCATATGAAAGAAGTTACGTTGATCACTAGGTAGTGTTTTTTTCAATTTATTTTAGTTTGTATAACACATTGGTTATGGTGACACTACCTAGGTGTTGTGGTGAAGGTGCTCTTTGATTTTGAGTTGTTAGTTGGCATCACAGTGGTATTCTTGGTTTGAGACCGATACACAAAGTGAGGAGCCATATTGTGCCTTGTAATTATGTATATATTTCCATTTGCGCTTATGTGGATTTCTAATTATCATATTACAGATAATCTAATGTTACCCTGCCACCTATTTGATTTTATTAGTCCTTCAGCGCCCTGTTGAGGTAAACATAAATATGGTATATTGTGGGAAAACATGAGACATAGGTTATTACTTAAATGAATACTTGAATTAGTCACTAGTATATAAGTATGATTTTAAAGTACACAATGTATTCACTTAATGGTGGCATAATAATCTTCACTCTCACCACAAATACCTGGAGTATGGAGTAAAACCTTATCGCAAAAAGGAAAAGATAAAGTAATCTCCAAAATTACCACAAAAAATGGTGACAACTACAGAAATAAACAAAAGTGCTTCAGTCTTCCGGTTGTTTTGAACAACAATGTGGCAGCATTCCTTATTTACTGTGCGTTCCACACAGGAGGTAGTCCTTTAAATGGTGTCACATGGAGGACTATCATGTCCTTAATCTATTGGGTGTGTGTCCATAAAGTTATTTAGTATATTCAAGATTGAGTGACTCAATCAAGACTACAGTCAACATAACCTACAAGATAACTGTTTTTGTTGGATGTATTAAGGGGGGCGTGTGCGGAGTAGGAGCAGCGCAGATTCAAGACAAAATCATTGCCATGTTGGAAAGGCTGTTTAAGATGTGGACAATGTACCCTCAGCTTCATTGCAACCTGTCCTGTTATACTCGAAGTTACAATAAAATGTTTTACAATAAAAAAGATTGAGTGACTCCTCTAAAGTAAAGTGTTGACTCATTTCGGCCTCACGATAGTGTGGGCCTCCTCAGGACTTTGGAAAAAAGAAGTACCTATTGATCAAATAATATGTACAATATAAAATCATTGTTGGTGCTACACATAAATTTGAACCTTGTGGGTAAAACCAGGTAAATAAAAGGAAAAAGGTGAGCGATTGGGTATTAATCGGACCTTTTTCCAAGGGTTTAGCCATTAGACATGTCGGAGCCACACATAGTAAGTTACACAGATAGTCAAAGTACCAGAGTATTGAAAGATCTATCTTTATTAAGTGGAGATAAAGCAGTCCCAACAGTTACCAACCAAGACAAAATAGAAGACCGAAACAACCTAAAAAGAAGAATATAAGAACATAATTACATGCACGAGTATTGCTAAAGCATCTCAAGAATCAAAGAATACCACTAGGCCTACAGGTCAAAACGTGCCAGTGATTTTTACATTTATAAAACATACCTGATACAGTTCAGCGAAGCAGGCACAAAGTGCTCCCAGTACTGGCTAGCTGTATGAACAGAAACATCTTTACGTATAAGCAAAGCTGAATTAAAGGAAATCAAAGTGCTAGAGAGGGAAAAAGCCAATGATCTATTTGAGAAGCCAAACAGTTGTTAAGTGTAAAGCCATAGTAGACTTCAAAACTTTCACTGTCAATCAGAAAACTACTAAAGTGTTGAGAGACATAAAAAACTTTATGATTTAAATCCTCTATCTCTTTTTAAAAGAAACCTTCTATAAGAATAACAACCCAAGCAACCTTAATATAGGTTGCTGTTGGTTGGTGGCACAATACCATAACTATCGGGGGAACCTCTAGCATAAGAAATTTGATGCCCTTAATGAACCGCTAAGGATCTTTGTTCAGCCATAAAAAGTATACACCTGTGGCTATACGGATATTGAATGTGTAGTAACATATGGGGGTCAGACCATTAATCTTGCTTGGCCTGTATTAAGAGGAATGCTCCGGACTTTTTCTTTCTTGCCCACAGAAATGAAACATCACTATTACATGGATACATAAAGGGTATTTTTTTGCTGATTCGAGTGGACATTTGCGTCACTCCTAGTATATCTATCATAGCACCAGGTGGGTACTTTATAGGAAGACAAAGTATGTTAGTAGTCCATATCAATTAATCTTTTTTATACTGATGGTTTTTATTCCTTGTGTTTTAGTGGAGTAAAAACCAGAGGCAGAGCCCTAGTTATGAGGATCTATTTTAAGACTATGACACATGATGATTGCTTTTAGGTTTGTATTTACTGTGTCCGCAATTGGTGACATAAAACCGTTATGCCCTAGATATCCTTGTAGAAATAAGGGCCTTCCAAGGAATAATCTATGAGAAGGACCTTACTTCTTGAGGACATATGCAAGAAGTTAGGTTGATCCTTAGGTGGTGGGTTTTTTAATTTATTTTAGCTTGTATAATACATTGGTTATAGTGACACTAACTGAGTGTTGTGGTGAAGGTGCATTTTGCGTTTGAGTTGTTGGTTGGCATCACAGTGGTAAGTTTGGTTTGAAATGCATGCACAAAGTGAGGAACCGTATTATAATTTGTATTTATGTGTATATTTCCATTTGCGCTTATGGGGAATTCTCATTATCATTTGACAGATAATCTACTGTTACCCTGCCACCTATTGCATTTTATTAGTCCGTCTGTGCCCTGAGGAAAGTGAACGTCTCTCATTGGTAAAGTGAAAAGCACGTCGGCATGGATTCTATATAAATAAGTGATGAAAGGACGATAACTGTGGCTACAACAGATGTACAATAAATGAATATTATATTTGATAAAAAAGATCTAAAAATCAAAGAGCATAATGGACTATGAAAAGATTTGAAATAGGAAATAATTCTTGACATTTGACTACTGCGCAATTAAATGTATACTTGTGACAAGTGTTGAGCCAAAGAAACAAGATTTTGTTGAACACTGTTAGAGGTACTTCATTGACTAAAGTGTTTTGTTATTTAAAGCCATGGTTGAATGGAGTATGTATGAACTGGATTTTACCGTTAGATGGCAGGGTAAGAAATTTGGAAATACTGAAAACTGAGTTGATTTTTATTATTTATGATGCTATGGACACTGTATGACCTTTACATTGATAGCTGTTTACAGTCATTGACTACATATGAATCCATAGAGGAATATTGGTGATTTATTATGAATGTTTTTGTGGGACTGTGAATTACAGGAGAGGCAGGTATTTTACTGCTAGTTCTCTTCTGTCTATATCCCTGCCTGCTCTACTTAATCAGGGGACCATGAGGTTTTGTTGGAGCTAATACTTCATACAATGGGGTGAAGCTATCTTTAAAGCCAACACAGTAAACAGCGTGATAAATTGTGCATTTTAAACATGCTGGGCATACATGGTCAACAGTGGTCAAAACTGACATGGAGCTCAAGAAATATTTTTTTAATTCCATCTTCAGGAAGACGGTCCTGCCTGACTGTTGACCAAAGGGAAGTTTTCATTCTGCTCATCAAGATGTTGTTTGAGGTTACACACATGTACAGGTCTCAGAATGTTAAGCTTAGTGGGTTAATGCACCTGATTTTGGTATGCATTTTTGACAAGACACAGGTTTTACTCCTAATACATCTTTCATTTATCCTGAGATTGAAAAAGTGAGTGCCAATCAGTAGACAATATTACTGACTCTTTATTACTCTACCCGAAGTCTGTGATATCCTAAATCAAAAATAAAATTGTTGTTGCAGCCCCTTAGTGTTAGGGTGGTTGCCGCCAAGCCATTGAGAATAGAATTTAGTAATCGGGAATATCAAACAAAAATGTGTTAGGGTAACCGATTTGCAGTGTGTGAATGAGTGAGAGTGAAAGAATAGTGATGTGTATAAAATTGGAGAGAAGAGAGAAAAGAAAAATGTATTAATATCTCTCAAAACTTCCAAACTTTAAAAACAGTGCAAAAATAACAGCAGATTCACCAAATAACTGCTTTCTAGAAACACATTTTTGTTTGGTATCCCCGATTACTAAATTCTATTCTCAATGGCTAGGCGGCAACCAACCTAACACTAAGTGGCTGCGAGCATATTCTCCTTGGTGTGAGGAGAACCCATATAATGACATGGGCGGTATCGAACGGTAACTGATGGGTACTTTTTATACCCTGGTGATATCATGCTGTGCCTCTAGTACACACGGGAGCATGTTATTTCTCACTATTCAGTTGTGAGACATCTTTTTTTGTCTTGAACAGGACGTATAGTTGATTCTCCAGACCCATAGACATTTTTTGTTTTTGTAAGTGTGTCCCTTGGGGGTTGTGTCTATGTATTGGTCTATAAATATGCCCTAAGACCCTCTTTAAAACGTATGTATCTGAAATTAGGATGCCACCGCCACTGTGGCATCCCACATATATTACATTGTGGCGGGCTGCACTATAAGCAGCACTTGCCACAATGCAATAAATGTATGTTTTGCATTGGCATGCACCACGTGACAGGCACAGCGCGGTGCCTGCCACCTTGTGCATGCCAATGTTGTAGGGTGCCATGGATACCCCCCAAGTGCAGCCCCCCACCCCACCGGGGGCCCGCAATGGGCCCTCAATGGAAACACTGGATGCCTTTGCATGTTGGAGTCTCCGCCATGGAAAGGCATCACACCGCCACCATCGTAATATGGATGGCGGTGCCTGCCAAGCACCACCACCATATTGCAGGCTTTTCCAGCCAGTAGGCAATCGGGAGGATTGCCTACTGGCGGATGGTCTCTCCGTCTGCCGCAGTACCCCCTGCCATGTTAATGTGCCGGGGATAAAAGGCCATCTGGCAGGGTGTTTTGGTGGGCAGATCGCCACCGCCAGTAGGGAGTTGGCGATACGCCCGCCATCCTAATAGACCCCATAGTTCCTGAGGTCTCCCACTAAATACTTTTAAAACGTATACATGCAAGATACGAAGTGGTATACAAGGGAATACAGCCTTGGCATCTGTCTTCATAGCACAGAAATCTCAGTCAGACAGGTGGGGGCTCTCTAAATACGACTCTAAATAAGGTGTGGAGTCCTCTGTCTTAGTGGCAGAGGTCTTGGGCTTACCCCTGATGGTTTACTGCCCATCAGGTTTTATATGTCCCCAAACATGGTCTACAAGGTTATAGCAGGCAGGACGTGTGACATTCTGGTGGTTTTGTGTATCATCAAAATCTATGTATGTTCTTGATTACCTATTTAGCTATCCTTTATGATGTTATCATAGTGCAAGGGAAAATAGGTCCATCAATCTCCACAAACATGCATACAAACATCCATACCCCACACTCCCTTCTCTGTTTACAATACCGAATTGTAGTGTTAATACACAGCTAGAAGTATGGATTTATTATAGGCTATGAGGTTACAGTAGGTATAAAAATGGGCAAATTAGGTTGGCTAGCTGACCCCAAACTGAAACTGATTTTTGTAAGCTATGACAAAGGCAGATATGGAGACTATGGCAATGGTTCCAGGTTTTGTAGAATTGGGGTGTTAATTAGTATGCACTGTAATTACAGCTATAATGGTGTGGGGTATATAATGGGAAAAATAATTCACTTCTCCTGAATTCCTCACCTTAGAATGAAACCAAACTTGGAATTGATGTTTATCACTCTGATTAGTGCATGGTTCGCATTCATGTCTCAGAATTTTATCCTGATAGATTTCTTCAGGATTTTTCAAGTGAAATCTGTCAGATGCAAAATGTGGGAATTGATGCACTACTCAGAATTCTGATCGGTGTGCAAACATCTACTTGTGCATAGATCAGAATTCAAAACACAACTTTGAATCAAGGTCTAAGTAAAGCCTGTTTATTTATAGGATGCAGGGATAAGTTAATGCAATAGAGCTTTGCTCTTTGTTGCCTTTATTATGGCTTTGCAGTGTTGTAGGCTTTGAGTATGTTGTACTGTATTGCAGTTGCATACAGTGCTTTATACTCCTAAAAAGGCACCCGGGCACATTTGCAGAGGGGTAGCAAGCTACTCCATGGAAAGCTATAAATGGAATAGTGTGTATTTGTTTTGAGGCCTATATATAATAGCATTTTGCTGTAATGCGTCAGGACTGGATTGTGCTCTTAAGTTTCAATGTTATGCCTCTGCGTGAATTTGAAGAGTTAATGAATTGAAGGACAGAAGTGTGAGTGCTTTCTAGGCTATATTGGAAGTATTTTAGTGCATGGATATGTCAAAGACTGTGTATTAAACAAGCATATAGCTGTGCTTACTCATGGATGTAGGCGAGATGTGTGAGGATAAGCTTGTCCGTACAAGTCAATATCTGCCACTTATGGAGTGATTTGTGTATACAGAGAGCATACCACATAGAATACGGGGCTAAGTAAGTGCACTGAAGTTAAGAGAGCATCATTTAAGAAGTGAAAACTCAGGATTCAGAAAGTTATGAGGCCCAAAATTGCATCCAATCAACTCCAAAACAGCCTCTGTGGAAGGAAAAAGCCTGATGACAAAACGTATCATGCTGTCTGAGAGCAACGGAATTGGGCCATAACACAGACAATTAATTCCAACACTTTTTAGGTTGATGCGCCATCAGGTTGGTCAGAGATAGATATAAGTTAAAAGTGTTGAGGTGTTTTCTGGGTTTGACAGTGGGTGCATTCCGATTGCATCGTTATGTACAATATGAATAAACTACAATACACACCAATACCTATAGAAGAAAAGGACTAATGTTTAGAATTGAGTAGAGTGATCTGTACTAGAAATATAAAAAAATAGTGATTGGGCTCAATCGCTATTTTTGATATGATGTTTGGATCATTTGGTCTATAGATTGATGATGAATTTTTGGGCATTATAATGAAACAGTATTACTTGTATGTCCTATTAGGTCAAACGGTGGCAGGGTATACGGTGCCGAATTGAAAGAAATGCAGAAGTGAAGCTTTGTCGGCCGCACATAGCCCTTAGTTGTATAGCTCAATACTTTATGCGCTCAAGTTCTCGATTTTTCAAGTCTTGAACCACACGTTTTCCTTGTCAACAGTGACATTTTGAGAATTAAACCACAATTTGAGCCTCATCTCTTTTTCGGGCCAATACCCTGTAGAACTCTATTGGATCAGAATTCGCCCTGAAGAAGTCCGCATGGGCAAAATGCCTTGGCTGTGTTGTACAATACGCTTGTTTTATCCAAATGATGAATAAAAGGATTTTCGACAACACTAAGAATAATTTGCCTCGGACATCGTGATTTTTCTCTGGCCTATGGACTAACCCAAGGATTGTATTCAGACGTCTCTGTATATGTGCCTCTCTTACTGTGTGTGTATATGTCCTATTAGGTAACTAAGACTCGTTTTTGAATGGGTCTAAATTACGTTTTTGCAATTGTTTTTAAAGAATGTGCAATACACAATATTGGATCATGAACGACTGGTATTTGCAGATACGGAATTCGATAGTTGGAGCCTCGAGCCTGATCAGATAACTATGACATGGGTGGGGATTTGGGGATAGCATGGACAATCCCTGTGTGTGTTTCTATTTTGCATTAAAATACTATGAATTTGTTGTGTGAATGAGAGTCCCCATTATGCAAGCGGGAACTGAAAATATGTTTTATGTTATGTTAATGTGTTCCTTATTGTTATGGGCATAGTGACATATGGGTATGTTGTTTTGTTATGGTTAATCTATTTTGTATTATTTTCTTTCCACATATTTGGTGTTGCCGCTGCCCAGGAATGTCCTTCTATCATTATGATATGGGTTGGTGTAAGTATGAAGTTATGCGGATGGATGTGTAAACCTCAGAGATTTTTCGATCTTAGCGCAAGACTAATCTTTTTACTTAGCATCTTACAATATGGTATACGAGGAGATGTGCAGAGCAGCATAAATGATAGAAAGATATGTCTTCTAAATGATTATGTGATTGTATGGCTATCAGATGAGTTTTGGTCATCTATATGATTCATTTTTGGAAGCATTGATTATGAAAACATGTTTTAAGTGAATCAAATATGTGCAAAGGTTAGTTAGGTTCAAGTAACCTTTATTGTTTTGCCTGCTGTAAAATGGGACTGCAATTTGAGATTTTATGTTTTAAATTGTTAGTAATATATTAGTGAATAATAGCAAATGTAGAAATTGATACGGTGCGTGTTGATTGGGCATTTCCCATTTAAATGACAATGTCAGAATGTATTGTTGATCGATTATTTTCTGTCACTATAATTGTCACCCTGATATATAGGCTCCCACTTCCCATGGGATATATAGATATATATATATATATCTTGTAGGGTGGTGTTGTTAATTGGCCCAAAGGATTGGTCATAATTGTTTTTAACATGTCTTATGTTTGGTGTTCTTATATGCAAGCATAAATGTTATATGCTAGCTGTTGTATGTCTTATATATGTTTTCATGTTATTCACAGATTCACAGTCCTGATGAAGTTCAGCATGATCTGAACAAAACGGGCTGGCTCTAATCCTTTGCTGTTTTCATGGAAAAGAAATAAAGAATTTTGAAATAAATTAAAACATTTACCTACAGCAAAGAACTGTGGTCTTTTCTTTGGGTGCACCTTCCAGGGATTCTATCTTAAATATTTCTATTTAACTGAAGTGTCAATCAAAGGTTGACATTTTGGTTGCAGTGCAACATACATTGAAATTGAAGGGAACATCATGGAAGTGCGAGCCCAGGGTTCTTCTACTGCGAGTGTTAAGTATACAATAATTTTTCGTTCTGTTTCTTTTTAAATAGTATTGCTCAGTTTCTTTTTAAATAGTATTGGATGTCATGAATGGTTTAAAGTAGGCCAGGACAGAAGAACTATGCTCCATTTGCAGAGTTTTCCTCACTCCGCAGAGCATACGGAGTGCCGAAAAACTCCGCTCTGCGTAGCAGAGTTTTTTCCTTGCTTGCCAACATCAAGTTGGCATGCGCAAGCGAGGATAACCCACCTCCCAGTGTGATTTTTCAACGCGGGCGATCAGATTTCTCAACACGGGCAGTCCTGCAATACAAGTTAAATTTCAATGAATGGGAAAATACTGTGCGGATCCAGATTTACCAGATGAGATTCCACATGGTATTCCCTTTTCCGTGACTTTTAATGCACACATTTACCATTTGGTGATAAAACAAAAAAGTGCTGGGTGCTGTGTTAAAAGTGTCTAGGGGCGGTAGTAAGGTGAAGGAGAGATGAGGGGGTGAAGATAGGAATGGAAATTGTTGTTTAGTAGGGCAGAACATGTACCCCTTCCTGCGCAAAAGCAATCCTGCCTATGTTGGTGCTAGGCAGCAATTTGTGCACCAACGCAGAGAGATAGGACAGGAATGCACCATATTTAATAAATAAGGTGTATTCCTGCGCTTTCATATTGCCGCAGGGCAGCGCAGCAAGAAGACTTGAGGTGCTGCCCTACACGAATGCCTCATTAATGAGGCACGTTGTTTTTAGCCACGCCTTTGGCTCAATGACCTTTGGTTTGCTAAACATTGTTTAATTTATTTCCCCCAATGTTAAAATTATGTACAGTTGGAATTGGGGGGTGGGAAAGTCCACAGACAAGGGAATAGGTATAATTAAATAAAGAAAAAATGCCTATTCCGTCATCCGTCTGCTTCCCCCCCTGCTGCACCCTGGCCCGCTTCACCACGCTTACTTGAGCCAGCCGCCGATGGATAGTTGACAATGATGAGGAGGACCAAGTTCTATACATTTTTGCCTGGAGGGGGTCCTTACGCCTAATAATTTTGGACCGGAGGGTCTCGGCATCAAAAAGTTTGAAGACCTCTGTACTAAAGTGAATCTCTAGAACACGTTAAAGAAATACACCTTTTTATGTTTACACAATGTCTGTTATTTGACTGATCGACTTTCAAGACTAACTCATGCATGAGCTCATAGACCCAATCCGGACCCTTTGTTCAGCTCTCAATGTTAATTTGTTGGCTCACGTACCAATACCTGTTCAGTAAAGACAAAAGAGAGGCAGTCAGCGAAGAAGAAACAAGCATTCTCGCTAGGATACCTGCTACCTGAAATAAATGTATATGTGTAAAATTGGTTAATTAGTAGACCTAAAGGCTGCTTTGGAATCAGTGTATGGCTTTAATTGATGGAGTACTCAGAGATTTCTTGTAAACAAAGATATATATTCTTTTTGACAGGTAATATAAGGGAGTTAGGGCCATATGTATCAATCGAATTTTGATTCGCAAACGCTGCAAATCGCAAAAAAGCAGCGTTTACAAAATAAAATTCGGAAAACGGTATGTATGAGGTTAATCGCAATGCAAATTTAAGGAATCGCAAAATTTAAGCATTTGAGGAATCGCAAATTGCGATTCCTTAAATGCTATGCAGCAACCACTGAAGTTTTGCAATTTCTCCGTGGTGGTAATTTGCAATTTCTTTCACAAATGCACTTTTTGCCATTTGTGAAGGTGCCATGTATGTGCGCCATATGCGCACACATGTAAATATCAGGTGTGCATCAAGGTGTCCTTATGACACCCTTGCACCCTTGAAATTATTCTCAATTTGCGATTCTCAAATTGGGCGCTATTTGAGAATTGCAAAGGTGGGTGATGATACATATGGCCCCTAATCAGGAGAGTTCTGTAGTGCGTCTTTCCAATGGAAACTTATTTAAAAAGGTGTGCAAGAGTTCAGGTTTTGTTTTTACTGTTTGGTTACTTGTTAACAGTTGGAGACATACTCAGTTATCACAATAACCAACTAAGCTTGCAAAATATAAAAGAATGCTGCTCCCTCCGTTTACTTTGAAACATGGCATTATTTTTTATAGGTAATTAAGGTAAGGTGAAAAGCCAACTTAATAATTGCAGAATATTGTATTCTTTTTAGCTGCTTCTCTGCCGTTCACATCCCTAAATTTGCTGGCCATATCCCGATTGCACTCAGACTAACAGTCTCCATACTTTTTTTGTAATTATTAACTTCAAGCTGTGGATGCACTAAAAAAACACCGTAAGTGGCAGTCAACGATGCCCCATTGTCAGCACAGCCTAGCACACATCAGCTACTGAACAGTCTCAGTGGCCTGGAGGCTACATCAGTTTGGTACAAAGAAACACATGACAGAGGTGCGGAGGGCTGAAGCACTTTTGGCCCGATGAGCACTGCGCACCTGCTTGCACATTTTGCAGGGGTAGCTCTTGATTAGAAACCGTTCCTTACCTTATTGCACACTCCCTACTCTCTGCAGCTTAACGTAATAGCCCACAACGTTATACTTTAATCTACAGAGCATGCTATCTGATCTATTCTGAGAGGTTGAACTGAACCTTACTTTACTGCTTACCATTCTCCCTTTACATCATATAAAACATATTTAACGTTGTACTTGCTGACATATTGTCACTCAAAATGTAACATTTGGAGTAACTCATAAGTACTGTTTTACTTTTTATGTAAATCGACCTGTGGGTAATGTACATGCTGTAGTAAACCACATGTAACATAGCTACATATGCCTTAAAGAGCCACCGCCCCAGGTCTTTAAGTGGGCTGCATCCCTAGGGTCTGAGACCTAGTAATAATAAAAATTTGACACTGAAACAGGTTCCTACCAAGCCCCATATGCATGTTCTCAACCTTACTGAAAAATAACACTGGCAGACTTCGAACAATTTATCTAAAAAAAATAAGGTAATCAATACCAGCAATTTAGTTCCTCGTCATATTTCCCAAGTTGTACTTAATCTTGCATTCCCTAAGAGGGTTTGCTTTTTACAGGGAGTTTTCCAAGATGTTGTTACAACATTTTTTTGGGGAAGGGCAGCAAATTATTCTTGTATACTGCACACTTTGAAATGAGTAGCCTTCATGTGTTTCGAATGGGCATCGAGGCAATGCGAGTTTCTCTCAGCGCCTAAAAAGGTGTTCAGAATACTTGGTCATCCAGTCCTTGGGTTATCTGCATAGAACACAGAGCAACTGTCACGTCCTCCAGTTGCAATTCTGATTCAGTGTTATGTGTAGTTGTAAAGCGCACTATCACTCAGAAGGGTTTCCTTGCACTGTGTGAATATGACAATGCGAAAGTAAAGGAAAATATAGTGCTTACAGCTGAGTGGGTGTATTGTGTGTTTTGAGGGGTGGTCAAGAGAAGTTGCAGGGAAGTGTACCAACGAGAGAATGAAAAGAGGGTGTTGAAGAGAAACGAGATGTAAGATAAACAAGGTGTGGAGAGAAAAACGGTGTACATGCATAACAGAGTCAATGTAACAGGAATGAAAGAAACACTCTAAAGACTATTACCTCTTCTGTGGAGCAAATATTTAATTCGGTTGAACAATTTCAGAATTTAAAATGTTCAATATTATTTACAGCAAAACCATTTTTGCTACTCTTGTATCTTCAATAGTAAACAACCATTTACAAAGCCTATAGTCCTGGCTGGTTTTAGGTGTATGTCAGTTGTATTATAGATCTAGAAGCAAGAACATAAAGATAATAGGAGCCAACATACCAGTCAAGTGGCGCACTAAATGAATCACAGAAATTGATTTTAGTGTTTCCCAAACTGTGGATCGCAGGCCGATTTTTTACCGCACTTCAAAGACAGGGATCACATGTTATGCTATGTCTTCTGACAAATTGCGACATATTCTTTAAACATGGAAATTGGTGTTCAGTTTTTTTTCTGTGACTGCAAAGTGAGGCGTTTCTAAAATGTATTATGTGATAATCTTGCTGGTGTGTGAAAGGTAAGGCTGTTGTTTTTCTACACTGTTCAACAAACGTAAATACATTATATAATTTCAACAGTTAGGAAAAAACAGTAAGCACTAATTTGTCATTCTGAAGTGCTACGGAAAGAGATTTTATTAGGCTTAAAACAAATGAACACACTTTACTTGGGGGATGCACAAATTATATTCACAAGAACACGATTTCCACACGTTATCGTTTGTGTGCTTAATAGTTTTGTCAGTAGAACTGCCAGTGTAAAGTGACAATTTCAATGGGAAATGTGCCATCAAAATGACGGTGCACTACTACTACACAGCTTTTTAGTTGCATTTAAAAATATCCCGGCCTTATGTCTATTAAAGTTTGTCAATCAAAAAAGTAAGGCGCTGTTCTGTAAAGTTTGAGAAGCAACAATTTACATGCTGAAGCCACAGGCTTCATTACAAAGGCCACGCACTTTTGGGACACATCCCCCGCTTTTTCATACCATTTTACTCCCTGTGCCGTCCCATATCAACCCGTAAGTCAGTGTCAAGGACCAAAGCTGACGTCCGGAAACTTAAACAGAACGCAGCTTTCTCCCGCCACCCTCCGCTGGACCTCGAGCGTGGTTTGTCACTTGTGAAAATAACCCTCCCTCTAACCAACCGACCACAATTGTATGTAACAGCGGCCCTGCCACAACTAGCTAACACTCTCGGAACAACTTTACTGCCCGACTAACGTCTAAGTTATCTTAGGTGATCGCTAAAGTGAGACTACTTCTAACTTCCGGCCACCAGCCAACTGGCAGCGAACTGCTCAGTGTTTACATCCCGGAAGCACGTGTGGACTCCACAGCCAATGAACTCTTTTGAGTTCTGTGTAGCGCAGCACGATTGGCTATGATGCAAAGATCTCCTAAAATATGTTCTTCATTGGCATTGGCTTGGCTATCCGCGACCCGGAAGTACTGAACTTACTGGCAAATGTCATCCGTTTAGAGAATAATAATAATATACAACAGACATTAGGTGGAATTTACGTTTCGTGCGTGGAAATAGCGGACTGCTCGTCACCTTAGGCAGACTTTTATTTAAAGGAGTGATAACCGGCTCTATAATAATTTTGTGCGGACCTTCCGATGGCAGAGGCTGTGAGATACAAGGGTTCAATGGGAAAAAGCAAAGATCCTTCAGGACTTCTGATCTCTGTAATCAGGTGAGGCATAGCTTCCAAGTTTTGAGATTACTTATGTGCGACATTTTCGATGGTTTCAATGTGTATATGAGTGACATTCTAATGTAAAATGTGTGACTCTGCATAATTGCCAAGTTTTCAGATTGCTTATGTGTGAGGTCTCCATGATTTCTGTGTACTTATACTTAGAGCGACACTTTCTCGCACCATTTAAGAAATGAGAAGCTCTAAGAAGATCCTGATACTGTTGCAAAACCTTCAGTCCTCAGGCATGGCTTAAATGTGACATGATTTGTTTCAGGGGCTCAGTAGCCCAGCCCAACGGTGCACGGCACAGAAGCCAGCACCTCAGCACTACAAGCCAACAGCACACTGGCGTTTGTGAAATGCAACCAGTCAGCATGGAACTAGTGGTTACGGGGACACTTTAAATGCATGAACAGAGCATTTCAATATGGTGATGCACACATCATCACTAAATTGCATTGATGTGCGGTACTTGGCAGGGCTGTGGAGAAATGCCTGGTGCAATACATAGCAGTCAAGTTTCCCAAGCCTATGCATGATGTGCTGTTCCACTCCCAAGTGTTTTCCTTTGAATTCTGTGACTTGCAGTTCTGTTTTATAATGGAATAAACACGACTACTGTTGTAAAGATAACAGGTCCTCAGTAAATGGTTCTAGAATAAGGTTTATTGTCAAGAAGATAGAACAGCTTAACAACCACAAGGACTGGCACAGTCAGGCTTCAAGTGAACTTGCACAGAACCTTCAGCATAGAACAGTAATTGCATTCCAAGTTCCACAACTCATTCCTACAGCTAGCATACCTATAAATGGCATACAACACACCTCCCTCCTTTGAAAAAGAAAAAAAAAATAATAATAATAATCACAAAAATATAAGGAGAAACAACCCTCCCAAAAAAATACTTAAGAGCAAACATAATCTTTCATTTTTACAGGTGGGTGCGAAACACGTGAACTTCTCCTAATAACATTTTCTACAACCCTTTGCTCAGGGTTATCAACAACACCAGAACCATTTATCTCTTCAGAATTAACACTTGTCTTGTTAACAACATCTTGAGTATCTTGCATAGCATCAATTGTTTCATTAGAAATAAGTTGTAAAAACACAAGCGCCTGAAAGAGTAGAAATTAGTTCATTAATTTTGGGTAACGGATGCATGTCAGTCCAAATTTCTTTATTCAATCTGCGAAGATCCAAACATAAGCGGAGCTCGCCGTTACTTTTAAGGGAAAGGACAATTGGAGAAACCCAAGAGACGATTCAATAGGTTCAATAATATTAGATTTTACTAGGTTATTGAGATTATCTTTTAGTTTGTCACGATAAGCTAGAGGTACATTCCTAACTCTATGCCTGACGGGTACTGCATTGTTCTTAAGCACAATTTTATGTTTAAACTGAGAATATTCTCCCAACTTTTCTTCAAACACTTTTGGAAACATATTTTTTATGTCAGAAACAAATTCTCCATTATGTGATGATACAATTTATACTGGTGGTGAAGCGTTGGGGTCTAAATACGGGAATATGTTTCCGTACAATTGGTCTTCTACGGCGTATCTTCCCCTTCCTACCCAACATCTATAGGAAGACGCTGGTACAGGCACTAATCCTTGGACGAGTGGACTATTGTAATAGTCTACTCATTTCCGCCAACCAGGAACAACTACGCAGACTGCAGGTGGTGCAGAATACTGCGGCAAGACTCATCCTGAATGCCCCCCCCCGTACCCCTTCCCGCCCTCTTCTCTCCCATCTCCATTGGCTTCCAGTGCAACAGCGCATAAATTTCAAAATCTGCTGCATCATGCACAAGTGTATATATGGATCTGGCCCCAAATATCTAAGAGAAATTTTTCTTTTATATTCTCCTGGACGGGCTCTGCGCTCTAGCAACGCCATGCTGCTGCATGTTCCTAAAGTTTCCAGAGCAAGACAGGGGGGGCGTGCACCCTCCCATAAAGGCCCCTTGTTGTGGAATTCTCTTCCACTTCAGTTGAGACTTACGCCCAATCTTCTTTCCTTTAGAAAAAAATTAAAAACTCACCTGTTCTCACACGAATAATATGGCCATTTTCTTTGTCACCCACTTACTACAGTCTGCCCAAGTCATGCAAGCTACGCGCGGAGATACCCCTTCGGGGCTGATTCAGGCGCGATACAAGACTTTAAATAAATAAATAAATAATTTAATTCCCATTTCTTTTTGGTGAGGCCATCCCAAAATAGACTCCCCTTTCCGAGCTACATAAATCTTCGCTTTGGTAGACCTATCTTTGAAACTGATATTGGCCCAAAAAAATCCTTCTAGTACAATTTTATGTCCTGAATAACTACCTGGTTTGATGTCGGGGCTTAAAAATTCTCTGTTCGGCCACAACTCTTCAAAAATGACTTTACCAATTATAGAATACCATGCTCAAGAATCTACTAACATGGAAACTTCCTTTCCATCAATGTTAAATATACTCGAAGGAAAACTTTTGCAGTTTTCCGAAGAGATACATGAAATACAATTGAATTCACTAAATTCTTCAATTGTTCCCTCTTCATCTAAGGAAATACAATTTACCTTCTGAGAAGAACGGCTCATTTTGCCAAAATGTCCACTCTTTTTACATTTTACACAAATTTTATTTAATGCAGGACAATTTTTTAAATTTCCTACATGATCAAAACTTCCACACCTGTAGCATATAATGAATGTACGTCTGTTACCCATTCTATTCTCTTTTATTATACCATCTTTTTTGTTAGGAAAAAAGGTTTTTTTTTTAACTGTTTGACTTTTAACAATTGAAACTTCAGGCGCAGACTCTTGTATTTTAACTGACAGATTTAGATTTTGACCTCTTATTTCACTTACAAATTTTTCTGATTGTTCAATTCCTTTTGCTATATTAACTACCGCTTTAAGCGAAGTTTCAGTTCCTAACCACAATCTTTCTTGTATTTTCTTACTTTTAGTTTTCATCATTATTTGATCCCTTAAAACCTGTTCATAGTTAATTGTATCAAATGCACAGGATCCAGCTAGGGTACGTAAAGCTGAAATATAATTTTCAATGGATTCATTTTCTTTTTCTGCCCTTGAATAACATTTAAAACGTTCCATCACTGTGTTCACTTTCTTACCGAATCTAATACTGAGTTGTTTAATGGCAGTTTCAAAGACATCAGATTCATCAGAATCTTCCAATGGGGGCAATTCTGATAACTCTTTGATCCCTTGACCCCCTAAAGACAAACGTAATAAATCTAACTCTCTTTTGAAGAACAACCATCTTCTTCTAATACATTCACATATGCCAAAAACATGGGATACCACAAGTCCCATTCCATCTTTGGATCTCCTGCTGTAGGTAAGAAATGAGGTGGAACCATTATATTAGACATGCCAATAACTTTCTAGAAATTATCAATTAAATTAATTCAAAAATGAACTTGAATTCTTAAAAAATGCTTCAGGATAATATGTCAAAACTCTTAATTTATCTAGTAAAACTTTAAATAAATACTTTACTAAATTACTAAACGCATAGATCTAATGCTACTGAATATTTTCTGATTTCACACCAAACATATTATTCACCAAGGACTTGTTTATATAACACACTAAATAGCATGTGTATCACTGTAAAATTTCCTTAATATGACACACTAATTAGCGTGTGCATCGCTGTAGAATTTCCTTGGTATATGCAGAACTGCATGTAGATCGTTGTACTCTCGTAATGATCTAAAAGTAAAAATTCCCAATCCAAAATGGCAGAAAACGTAACGCGGCGTGACAACGTCACTCCCACAAAGCACCGTGCTCCCACAATTCTTTGCCGATGTAGAACGAGAGTGAGGAATGGAGTCGCAACAGGGCAACGAGCTGTGAGAATGCTTTCGAGGCTGTCCTAGGAAAGAATGGAGCCGCGCAACCAGGCAACAAGTTTCGAAGGTGCTCTTGAGGCTGTCCACGCTCCGTGTGTAGCCGTTCGACTACGCGATTAGATAGTTTGCCAAAGAATTAACTTTTACTCCCATAAAAAAAATCACGTAAAGGAAAATAAATTAACAGACTGCCGCAGGTGCTATCAAATGCACGGTTTTACACAGCCGCAGTAGCATTCAATGCTATACAAAATATAGTTGAAAAATTATCCTTAGATTATTATAGTTTCAAAGTTATGCGAACTAAAGGTTCCTCAGCCGCTGGTGCAATCAAGGCACAGTTGATAATACAGCCGCTGGTGCTATTAAGCACAAATTCAAGTAAAGTTAAATTCCTTACTTTCACAAAGTGAACGCTGTCTCTTCTTTTGCTGGAACAAAACTCCCACTGTCGCCAATATGTTGTAAAGATAACAGGTCCTCAGTAAATGGTTCCAGAATAAGGTTTATTGTCAAGAAGATAGAACAGCTTAACAACCACAAGGACTGGCTACAAGCACAGTCAGGCTTCAACTGAACTTGCACAGAACCTTCAGCATAGAACAGTAATTACATTCCAAGTTCCACAACTCATTCCTACAGCTAGCATACCTGTAAGTGGCATACAACAACTACAAGTCCCATAATTCAAAGAAAACAACCTGGACTGGAGCTGTACATTAGGCACATGAAACTTGACATGGCTGGGAATAAAAAGCCTGACCAGACCTGACTAATACCAGAGGTATTTTATTTTTCACTAGTATACCCTATAGACCACATACTGTAAAACTGTTTAAAAACATAAACACAAAAAGGCTGCAAAAAATAATAATAAACTGTAAATTAAATACAGGTGAAACTAAAAGTGTAACACAGCTAGATAACGATAGTGGCAGCAGTGAGACCAAAGACTAAATAAAACATAGTCATGTATTCTGACTGTTAATAAACTACTGGAGTGAGCATTCCACAAGTGCGGCTTTCACCTACCTGCGAATTACAGGACAACTGGGTGACACGAGGGCCACCACATTTTCAAATTTGTCCCTTAAGTATGATGTATGCTAAGAGTGACTGAAGCAGGGCTATCGATTAAAATGTCCACCTGTTGAGCCCCTACATTTCTGGCCCTACACTGTGTCACTTAGCTCATGCGGGGTAAAAGAGCACATGGAAAAAGAGCAATCATGGTGTTGTTGCTACTGGAGTTCGGAGTTGAACATAACTGTCGTACCTGCTTTCACACCTAATCACCTACAGCTGCTGGAGTTCAAAGTTGAATATAACCTCCTTTGATACATACGTTTCCTTTAGTACACAGCTGCTACAGAGGTTCAGAGGTAAGCAAAACTGTTGTGTCTGCTTTCACATGTTGCCATTAGTAAGCACCTACAGGAGCATGTCATTTTTGTGTACTCAGAAAAGTAAACAATATGATTGGAGGGTGCAGCAATCAAAACCAAAAGCACTGCCCGCCACCAAAGTGTCTAAGGTGCCAATAAACACACTGTGTGATCAATAGTGGTGTAATGCCTTATTGAAAAAAAAATAGGCAGGGTGCACCCCCGATCCACGGAAGGCCATTGGGGGCCCTCCTCTGGATATTGAGTGTGTTTGTTTATGAAACCACACGCTGACAGGCGACGTGGTAGGATGTCTGTGGTTGTTGCTCGGCTTGGCTTGATTTTAGCCACAACCGTGCAGTGCCAATTTTTATTCAGAGAGAGTTTCAATGTCTTTGTCTGATTCTAAATAATTAAATGCCCCCAGTGTATTTCTAAGCACATGCTCTCAGGCAGCACAGCTAGCGCACTCACACTGCCTGCAGCACACTGGCTGCAATGTAGCTCCTTGTTCAGTGCACCTCATGGGGTGGTCAGGGCGCCACTTTAATGGGTGACTAAATGCATTTTAGTGCAATGATCCGGATACCGCACTAAAATGCGTTAATCTAAACCCTGATGCGTGGAACTTTGCAGGGCTGGGCACTTCGAGTGACACTTGCTCGTAAATCACAGCAGTAACTAGTATTTGAGTGACTGTGAATTTTCTATTGCTTTATCCAATAATGTCACAATGCTGTGAACATATGCCTCAAGCTAGCCAACCCTATAGGCTTTGCTAATGCTAGTTAACAGCAGAGGATCAATGAGTAATAATGATGACTTTGTTGTGAATATTTCGAATTTAAAAGTTTTACATTCTGAGAATATTAGACTGTGAATTCAAAATTGCAAGGTCTATAAGAGTTGCCTTCGCAGTCTCTCAAAAATGATGATTTTTACTTTCATACCAATTTCCTTAACAGTCTCTTATGCTGTAAGCCACTGACGCCTTTTTAGGTCTCGCCTGGCGATAGCATTGCATGCGCTGCTCTCGCCATGCGAGTTTCTTTTGCAATCAATTCTCCCAAAGGCTTACATGCACGCATCTGCATAGACAAAGATGGCTGCTCTCGCCATTTGTCCAAAGCAAACAGCATGCGCGTGTCCGTAGGGACTGTGGACAGTCCAACGCCGTTATGTTGTCATAGCAACGAAAATGCAGCTTCACGTATACTCGTCATTAACACAAAGCAAAACATGCACGCGTATATTGTTTTGCTTGTGCCAATAGCTTTAATACGCGAGCGCATGGCGGCTTGCTTTTAATCAGCGTGGCCTTCGCGCGATTGCTTTCACGGCCACTTGTTCTCTATTCTTGCACATTAAAAGCAAACAAAAAATCTGATCTGTGTTCGGGAACCTAACCAAGTCTGCGGAGAGATGCTACCTTGCTCTTCCCAGGAGATCATAACTGGCCAAGCAGGTTCCCCGACATTGCCAAACTTTTCATGACATTGTTTTGTCTGTGGGTTTTTTGTTCTTCCTGGCACAACTGCGCGGTTACACTTTATAACCCGAGCACTGCAAGGAGCGTGGACCCCTCATGCACACAGACAGGAGGAGCTATGTAATGATATACGCGCGATTCTATGCGACATGTGTGCGTTGCCCTATACCACTTTGGTTCAAACACTGAGTATACAATGGAACCCTAAAGGTGTCATGTAGCAGCCAGACAGCCAAGCGCTTACCTCACACGGGACTCCACAGCAGACCACACACAATACCCTGGAAGGTGAGATCGAATTTATAAGACTCCGGAACGCCATACTAAAGTACAATATGCACTTCAAGAGAAACAGGTCTCAAACTCAAAAGCAACTTTATTCTGAAAAATTACATAAAAGTTGCATTAAAAACTCGCTATTTCAGGTCAGAATACACTTGACTTGTGCATACATAATAATTCATCGAATACTAATGGGTCAGGATAAAAAAAAAATAAAGCCAACTCATATTTAAAATCCATTAACATCCAGAGGAATTAAAACGTGCAAATATTATTCATTGCACCAATTCGTACCCTTTCCTCACTGTTAAAATTGTGCATGTAAAATGTAATACTGCACATCGCATTTCATGTGTCTCACGGTGTTGCATATCTATCATACCTTGCCTATAGCATCTTAAGTAGATGCCTGCAGGTTTCAGACTAAAAATCGTTTCCGTGCTGTGCTATATAAGGTGCAAAATAATGTAAGATGAATAATACTTTGCTGAGACAAGTTGTCACAAGGGCATTTTGGCAGGCTTGGGCACCAGCCTCCCTGATAAGAAAAGGCTGCCAAAAAGTACAAAAATCACTCATAAAAAACAAGCATTGAAAATGCAATAGGTCTCGCCTCTTATTAAGTTAAAGCCATTTGCTTTGCTATACAATACCATTAGCAAAGCAAATAGCTTTAACTTAATCAAAGGCGAGACCTATTGCATTTTCAATGCTTGTCTTCGTGCAGCTATCAGAAATCTTGCATCTGCATATCTAACATGTCCTTCATCATCACCACTGTCTTCTCCTCATCTTTCTGCATTACTTCCTTGTGTCACAACCTTCTGCATTCTCACTCAACCATCTCCCTCTCTCTCGTCTCCTCTATAAATACAGCAGTATTTAGACCGCTGTGAATCTCCTTCCCATAAGATAATAATTACAATTGGCACGTGTGACAATCGGTCTATGCTCTCTGCAGGGAAGCTACAGATTGGATGAGGGTGTGGACGAAATAACTTTTATGACCTACCGAGAGGCACTGTAAGAAAAATTCTCTAACTTCAGCCTCAACTCCAGAGCTACAAATTGTGCACTAAATTGCAACTCGCCTATAATCTGAACTCTTCCAGATACCTAGAGGCAACTTCGTTCGCAGTATGCACTATAAAAGTATCAGATGTTGCACAAGAGAAAAACTACAGAAACACATCTGGAAAAAGTATTAACTCTTAGGAAAGGCAAGATCAGGTAAAATGTTAAATATACCCAGGAACTGCATCGCTTATGTGGATTACCATAAGGGAAGGCTTTACCATAATATGTTCTCTCTGTAAGGAGGCCAATAATTGGGTGAGCATGTGGTATGAACACCTTTATGAGCCATCAACAGGCACTGTAAGAATCTCTCACTGCCTTAATACTCACGCCACAGCTTTTCAGTCATGCTTCTTAATTAATGCAACCGCCCATAAAGTGAATGTATGCAGACATATAGAGGAACCGATGTTCTCTTTTCATGCACTATACAAGGGTCTCATGTGAATGGAAATACACTGTAGAAGCAGCCAGTATATGTTAATATGCACAATGCTAGATTTAGTAAAGCAAGGGTGGACAGGGTCAGGAAATAGGCCCAGCACTAAATTAAAAGTGGCACCCATAGGCGAATCAGATTGCTTAAAAAGTGTGCACGTAAATCGTGGCAGTCTTGAACTTACAAAGGCTCGCCGTATGCTTGGTTTGAAAGGCTTGGGAGCCTGCATGTTCCTATGCTTGTTGCAGTCAATGTTTGTGGTAAACATGAGGGTAATCAACAATAACAAAACATCCTTCCAGTTAATAAAAGAGGCCCACAAGCAGCTAAAAAAAGGGATCCACAACACTGACCTGTTAGACCAGTCCTAGCACTCACATAGGCAGTCCGATTAGAAGTATGAATAGAGCACAGCTAACTTGCTCAGAGAGAGAGAGAGAGAGAGAGAGAGTGAGAGAGTGAGAGAAGAGGGAGAGAGGATATTGTTCCTGGACGTACACAGTAGAAGCAATGCACATACATTGTACCAAGCTGGCCCAGAGGAGGACTCCATAGCAACCCCAGTCATCTCTTCTCTGGTCCTGCTCAAGCTGGATGAAGCCTATACCGGATCCTGCCTGAGAGCAACGTGCCTTGAACAGTGAATGCTCAGAGGAGCTAAATATGAGTGAAAAAGACATTTTAATGCAGGAATGCAGTGAGATGCACCAAAATGTGTTACAATAACCCTTGATGCGTGGTACTTGGCGGGTGAGGTGGTTGAGGTTCACAACGTGTTATTGTTAGAAGGTTTCACTAGATAGCGGTGCAGTTGGGAGACATGAGAATGTAAGCAGGTAGGAGCTGCAAGCCCCTGAGGAAAGGGGAATATAGGAAGTGTCTCCATCGTGGTAGGCATCGATTCCAACTCCAGGTAATGCATATAAGAGAGCATTGAAGGAGGAGGGCACAGAGAAGGTATACATGTATGTGTATTGTGTGCTTTGGACAGGAGACCACAACAGTAAACTTGATCATGGGAAGATTTCTTGAACAGATATGGTACTATAAGACTGATAATTAATTTACACTGTACAGATATCCTTGCTCACTTTTAATGCGCGAATATCAGTTGAGTAACCCTGTGCTTGTCAAGTGTACATGTGCTGTGGAAAAAGTGAGTGGCACGGTGAGGTTCAAATGTGAAATCCTGTCCTGATTATATAGGAGGTAATATGTAGATATGGAATCGGCAAGTGCTTCTCACATGTGGACATACAGAGACACAGAACAGCTGAAGTATGGTACATGTCAAGTGTGGGACCGAACGCCTAGCACTTATGATGGGGACTGCGGATTGTGGGTGTGCGATAGGGTATGTGTGTGCGCATGTGTATCAGGTTAGTGAAATTGTATTTCTTGTGTTGCCCATTGAACAGGTTTAACACTACACACACATCATTGCACATTTCTGGTGTATGAGAGTGTGCTTATTAGACGATGGGCATGCCAATGCACATGTGAGTGCTGCACATGCCCTACGTGGGGGCATTGCCCATCTCCGTTGTAAAACAACCTACTGAACTGAAAATGTTTCAGAGGTCTTCAAACTAGGGGGTGTGCCACTAGTGGGGGTCTGTGTCTGTATTCCCAAGGGGGAACAATAGCCTCAGCAGGTACTTGTAAATAACAATTGCTTGTAAGCGTGACCTTACTTTTTCGGGGTGGTTGCATCCTGTTCTAATTTTTCATGCATATGTCCTTTAAAGTGATTGAAGGGGTGGCAGGGAGTAGAGCCCTGGTAGTCTGTAACCCTGGGGCCCCAGAGTAATGGTGTGAAATCCATAGATAATGTCAAAGGGATGGCTCAGTGGAGGGGATGCTATGTGGGGGCTAATCTTTTTGTTTACAAGAAAAGATGCCAGCACCCGGCTCTCAGCTCTACCCATTACCACTCACCAATCATTACCATAAACACCATTATGCTTGGTGGATGGGACTCAGAGCAAAATCATTTGAAGACTTCCGATTTAGAGTCCCAGAGATTACACGAACATCCACACCTGCTGTGGGAAATGACCACATGCAAGACAACCTACCAAGAATGTGGTCTCCATAAATATGACTGCTGATAGAGGTAACTTTTCAATGACCTGAGAGTTCATTCATTACACCAAACAAAAGCTAAATTCCCCTATGTCAGATTCACCACATACACTCACCAAGAACTTGGCTCTGACTCACTCATATCTGGCTCCCACACTATATAAAATTACCGCGCAAGGGCTGTAACATGAAGGATGGATAATCTTAAATATTACTGATTTTGACCAGAGGTGTTCATTATGCTTTAAGGTAAAAACTTAACTGGTAACAAACGTGAACTCTGCTGGAGGGCTAACACAGACATCACATAACAGAGGTCAGACGATCACTCGTGATTATACCCTGACCCCTCTGATGGCTTTGCCACAGTCAGTTTTCGGGAGTTAAAAGGCTACAGTTATTAACCAGATATAACTTTACATGACTTTTGACCCTTACAGAAGGGCATGCACCATTTAATTGTTCAAACGCATTGTTTACACATTAAAATTTGAATTAGCATATCCAATAAGTGATCAGAGTTTGTGACCCAGTGCTCTTGTTGCAGGGGTCTTCTTTTCTGACTATAGTCCCAGTTTCCAAGGTTTGACTCGCGAATTGATACTAAGTCCGATAGCCTCTTGTTGACCTTCTATGCAGGTTCAGTGAATGTAGTGTGTGCCTGAGTGGGCCGTGCAAACCTTGTGGGATGGAGAGTGCATCTCTTGGATGAGAGCTCTTCAAAGTATGCATTCCATTTGATGGGTGCTGGGTACTTTTAAATAATGACCGCTTTGGCATTTGGATAACGAGGTGTGGTATTGTAGTAGAGCTTTATCGCTCCTCACAGAAAAGCTACTGTACTTATCAAATGGGTGACCCTCTGCGTCGCCTTGGAAATGCTGTAAATATCAAGACAGTTACTAATTCCTGCTAACTTCTTTATGGATTTACAGTTGATGATAGGGAACATCTCATCGCCACTCTACTCTTCGCTAGTAAGAGACCCATGTTTATCAATCGCCTCACGACGTTACCCAGTCGTTTCGTCCATCCCAGCTATGCCACCAGTGGATCGCTTGTCAGCGGCGATCCTGCTATATCACTCAGTATGTGAAATATTGACTACCAAAATCTGGCGACCACCGGACATGCTCAAGCAACATGCAAAAACCCAGCTGGACTAAATTTGCAACACTCACATTCTGCAATGTCGCGCAGACCATATCAGCATAGCCTTTCAGGAGTGTAATGTATTCTTTTAAGAAACTTGAAATGCCTACCATATAATGAAACGTGTTGTGTGGCCTTGAAACAATATCTCCAGGTGGCATCATCTAGCGCCACTCGCAAGTCATTCTGCCAAACCAATCTGGCTTTAATATAGTGGTTCCTGCAATACTCTCTCGTTATACTGTAGATATTGGAAACCATCTTACTGGGTGCATCCCATCGTAATAGCAACGAAATGGATACCACCTCTGGGGGCTCCAGCATGTCCTCACCTAGCATCTCAAGGAGTGCATGTCTTATTCTATAGTAGTGGAACGACTCAAGCGGCGTGTAGTTCTGCGCCTCTGCCTCAATCTCAGCCCACTCTCGTACCTTGTCATCAGAGAATAGATTTCCAATTGTAGTAATGTTAACTGATGCCAAAGCCCTGACCACCTCCCTCTCACAGCATACCAGTAGCCCATAGCACCATTCACTGGGGTCAAAGGGGAGTATAGGACAGTGCCTGCCTGTGGCTTTAGCAGATTTTGCCATGCTTGCGTGACAGTTAACCAAGTCCAAAGAACCTGACCTCCTGGACGGGGCATGAAAAAACAACTCTGGCAGGGGGGGAGGGTGCCGCCGCAACCATTTCGATCTGTAGGCGTGAGAGCCCCGCCTGCTCATGGACCCAGTGACTGGCATGTGAGCCCTGCGCAACCCGATAGTAGAACTCCAAATCCGGGGCGTCAAGCCCTCCCATAGCGTATGGTAGTGTAAGGATATCCCACTTAACACTTGAGTGTTTTCCTCCCCAGGCCAATTTCAGCAGTAATGAGCAAATAATCTTGAAAATGTGGGCAGGGAGTACCATTACAATATTCATAAACAAAAATAGAAACCTAGGGAGCACCACCATCTTCATGAGGGATATACATCCCATGAGGGACATTGGAAGGCGGATCCATCTCTCCACATCGTTTTCTAATTTTGCAATGGCCTTGCCAAAGTTTTTTTAAACAGATTTTATTTGTCACAGGTCACATATATCGCATAGCTCCATAACCCGGAGACTGCAGCACACATCAATGAATGTACAATAATGCCGTAGACTTTTACATCAACAAACAACCCCCAACCCCCCCCCACCCCCGATTGCGTAAATGCCATCCCAGGCCTTGCCATAGTTTTCACTTAAGACCAGCTCAGAGTCTCTGTGCACCTGTATCCCCAGGTATTGCACAGGTTCCGAGGTCCATAGCAAAGGGAATTCCAATTCAGTAGGCTTCATAGCCGTGGTGAGTGGGAAAATGGTTGACTTGGCCTGGTTAATCTTAAGGCCAGAGAAAGCACCATACCTCAATACTTCGCACAGGACAGGGGACAGGTTAGATTCCGGGTCCCTGATAAACAGGAGAGTGTCATCCGCGTACGCTGACAATATGAGGTTATATCCCGGGAAGCAAATTGCCCATGATACTCTCTTAGCGCACAGGCCAGAGGTTCGGCTAACAGGTTATATAGTAAAGGTGATAATGGGTATCCGTGACGGGTGCCCCTGGATATCGTGATAGGCTCAGTTACCATGTCTCCAACTCTTATCCTGGCAGTGGGAGAGTTAAATAGGACCAATACCAATTGTAAAAATACCTCTCCCACTCTCAGCCGCCTCAGAACTGCCTGCATGAAAGACCACTCCACTGAGTCAAAGGCCTTCTCTGTGTCAAGGAAGACTGCAGCAGCCATGACCTCCGGTTTGATGTGTTGTATGGCCCCGGTTAGCAGATTACAGAACAGGTTACGCCCTGGCACAAACCCAGACTGTTCAGGGCCCACCATGAGTGGAACCAAGAGCGCTAGTCTATTAGCTAAGATCTTTGCGAATAGCTTAGTGTCAATGTTAATTAGTGACCGAGTCCTGTAAGATGAGCATTTGTTAGGGGGTTTATTTGGCTTTAGTAATGTGACTATCGGGAGAGGGGCATTATTCCGTCCTCTCCCATTTCCTCAAATAGCGTGATAAGGTGCGGAATGAGCAACTCTTTGAATTCTTTGTAGAAAGAAACAGTGAGCCCGTCCTGCCCAGGGGCACTACCTGATCTCATTGTTTTAAGTGCCTTAAGAATCTCTCCAACGTCTAATGGACTCTTTAAATATTTCCTGTGCTCATCAGTCAGCCACAGCATCTTGATATGCTCCAGGTAGTCCTGGATCGCTGCCTCTTCTGCATTTGTTCTATAGAGATCTAAGTAATACTGGTGAAATCTGTCTGCTATTGCATCTGGGTCTCTCAACTGTTCTCAGCTCAGCAACACATTCCAGATTCCTCCTATCTCTCAGTAAAGCAGATAGGCCTGCACCCGGCCTCCCTCTCTCTCCCCATATGTTTTGGCTACTGCATATTTCCTCATATGCTCAATTTTGCTGTCCCCTATCTCGTGGTATTCTTCCAAAGTGGTTTTCAATTTGATCATTACCTGGGCATTCCCTCCCGCCAAAGCCTCTCGCTCTACATCCTTCAATCGGCTTTCCTAGCTGGCTAACCTCCCTCTAATAGAGCGGAGGACCCCGAAGTGTTTGGACATAGCCATCCTCCGTATATAAACTTTAAATGATTCCCATGCTGTGGAGAATCGGGCCACAGATCCAATATTGAAGTCAAAGAAGCTTTCCTATGGCCTCGGCCATTTCGGACCTAAACACACCATCGAGCAAGTAATATGGTGGGAATCGCCATGTAAAAGGGGCAGGTACCTTCTGTGGGTACTCAATAGCTAGCATTATTTGGGAGTGGTCTGAGAAGGAGCGGGGAAGAATCACGCAGTTCCTAATCTGGGAGAACATATTTCTAGAAACAAACCAGTAGTCCGTTCCGGTGTGGAGGTCGTGCGGAGCCGAATAATGAGTAAATCCGCCACCAGTCGGTGCCGGCATCCACCATACATCTAACATATTGAGCTGGATTGCAGCATCCACAATGACTTTGGCCGCAGCAGAGGTGCGCCGACAGGGCCCACCAGAGCAGTCAAGCAACACAATTTAGATCGCCACCCCATATTTGCAGCAAAGAAGGAAAGTTTTTTAATTGCTCAAACAATTCCTGATAAAACTTTTTGTTATCGAAGTTGAGACCATATATATCGGCTATAAAGAGGTCAACTCCCCTTCCCCCTGCACCCAGAGATAGCAAATCTGCCTCCTTTGTCTGTTTCAAGCGCCTCAAACTGTATCCCTGACTTAGGGTTAACCCAGGTGAGCACACCCCTAGAATGTGTGGTAAACCCAGCTGCATGGAAGAACCCACAAAGCCTCCTGCAATTAAGCATTTTACTCTCTGCAAGAATATGGGACTCCTGCAGCAAAGTGACATCAATCCCATGCCTAGTGAGATACGCCACCACATTTTTCGAAAGTCATTTAGGCCCCTGATATTCCATGTCAATAGGCAAACCTTGTTGCTTTGTCTCTGTGCCATACCAATCTGAGCTAATTAGCACTACGTCGTGAATGTCATTTATGTGTTTCGACAAATCTCCAATGATGTAGAGCACTGTATGAGTGTTATGTAAGTAACCTATACACAGTGCCACTGTGGTACCAAACATAAACCCCCCAAAATTCCCCCTACACCCACGTTATGCAGACCCCAACAAAGCATAGACAAAATTCCCTTCCCTCCCCCACAATTTAAGTCTAATGCAACAGTGCTAAGAGCATTCGCTATAGAACTTTCTTGGCAAAACGCCATACAATGGGCAACACGCATTGGCGGATGTTACCTGCTTACCGCTTAAATCAACATTGACTAAAAACAATAACAAGTTGTAACCATCTGCACATCATTTAACCCCATTGCTGGGCGTCCTGAGCGCTGAGTGCATATACAAATCCAGTGAGCCCCACTATTTTTCCCTTAGATGCCGCCTACCCAGAACGAAGTAAACCAATAGCAAGTAATGTCTGTGCTAATGTTCAGTGTCTGGCTCGGTTCGCACTGCACCGAGTTCCACTCAAGTCTATGGTGCGTTCTACTTCGGAAGTGGGCAGCAAGCATCCGCATGCCCCATCAGGCAAACATCTATCATCGGAACATGTTCGGTCTACCTGTACATATATGTCTGTGAGTCAATAGGCATCCACCTTATTCCTGCTCCTCCAGGTCACCGCCAACCTCTCCCGCTAGCTCTCCAACGTTCCCTCCCTTTCCTCCAACCTTGGCGTATTCTTTAAGGGCCTTCTGTAATGCTTTTGGGTCCGTGAAGATTTTTGATTTCCCATCCATGTTAACCCGCAGCCTGGCCGGGAACAGCATTGCATACTCCAGGTTATTTTCATGGAGGCACCGCTTCAGGGGAGCAAACTGTCGCCTCGCCTCCTGCACCCTCATGGTAAAGTCTGGAAAGAGCGAGCTCGAGGAGCCCTCAAATCGCAGTTCCTGTTACTCCCTGGCCTGTTTCAGCACGGCGTCCCTATCTCTGTAGTTCAATAATTTTGCTCTTAAAGGCCTAGGGGGAGCTCCAGGTGGAGGCCTTGGGCCTAGGGAGCGGTGGGTGCGCTCCACCACAAACATATCAGAGAAGTCTCCTCGGCCCAGGAGCGAAACCAACAACTGTTCCACGAACACTTCCATATTGCACATAGTGGTTGATTCAGGCTGACCAGTAATGCAAATAATGCTTCTTCTAGATCTCGTCTCCAAATCCTCATACTTGTCTTAGAGGACTGAGAGTAGCTTCCCCATCTGCTTTTGGGCGCTCTCGGTCTCCATATGAGCTTCTTCCACCTCAGTGACTATTCTCTCCGCCATGTTCAGCTGCTCAGCATGCTTGCCTAGCTTTTCCAACATGCGGTCCATCTGGTAGGCCAGCAAGTCAATCTTACTGTCAATGGTAGACAGGCTTTTCTGCATGGCCGCCAAGATCTGGCGTATGCCCCCTTCAGCCTCACCCAAATGAATGCTTCTCTTTTCAGTAGAGAAAGAACAAACGTCCGGGTTCGTAGGACAGGATGTTGTCTTTTGGTGTGGAACCAATGGGTATCACTTTTGTGAACTAGGGTGTTTTTTACCCTGGGGAAGGCAAAATATATACACACTTATTTGGACAAGTTCTATATACATTGAAAAAAGTTCTCCTAACTAAAACTGTTTTTGTTTAAAATAATTTTGGGAAAGTTGCACATACGTGGGTTTAGTAAGATAGGCCTGGAACAGTGATAATGTCATGGGCTATTAATTCAGATATATGAAATCAAACTAGTACATTCACTTGTTAAGTGCAGACATATATGGGAAATTTTTTGATTAAAAGCATATCAACACAAACGTTTGGTCACAATATATAAATTTTATTACACATTGCACAATATGAAAACACATTAAAAACATTTATCCATAAATATGATCATCACAATGTTAAAAATCACAGAATCAAAAGGTCGACGCGGCGTTTCGGCTTTTTTCTAGTATGCCTTCATCAGGACTGATTCTAGACAATTAAAATCATAAAACACAAAGTTACCAAACGAGTAAAATACATACCCACGACTTCGGTATGAAAAAGGTTTTACATTATAAATAATTCAAGCATGTGTCATAAAATGATCAAACACAGTACATATTAAGTATCCGTATGTCTTTATTTAAGAGACAGAGCAACCTTGCGAATAATCGTTAAGCAAAGCACCAAAGGTCCATATCATCAAAAAGGACTCCTGGTAGAACTAAAAAGTTCAAACCACATGGATAACAAATCCATTTGGATCAACAAGGTACGCACCTGATTCATGGGAGGTACTTCTTTTTTGGTAGCGGAATCACTGGGGGTCCCTAATATAAGGGTACACAGGTCCAAGGGGAAGGCAAAAAGAGAGAGTAGTATAAAAAATCTGTCAATTGCACTGTTGGGGAATTGCACAAAAGTAACAATGCTCAATGGAACGTACTGAATATATGTGTGTAAATTAGAAAGAAACTGATTATCCTAAATTAAGGGGGTTAAGATGTAAGAGTGCTCACGCAAAAAATGTATTTTATGTATTTTACTCGTTTGGTAACTTTGTGTTTTATGATTTTAATTGTCTAGAATCAGTCCTGATGAAGGCATACTAGAAAAAAGCCGAAACGCCGCGTCGACCTTTTGATTCTGTGATTTTTAACATTGTGATGATCATATTTATGGATAAATGTTTTTAATGTGTTTTCATATTGTGCAATGTGTAATAAAATTTATATATTGTGACCAAACGTTTGTGTTGATATGCTTTTAATCAAAAAATTTCCCATATATGTCTGCACTTAACAAGTGAATGTACTAGTTTGATTTCATATATCTGAATTAATAGCCCATGACATTATCACTGTTCCAGGCCTATCTTACTAAACCCACGTATGTGCAACTTTCCCAAAATTATTTTAAACAAAAACAGTTTTAGTTAGGAGAACTTTTTTCAATGTATATAGAACTTGTCCAAATAAGTGTGTATATATTTTGCCTTCCCCAGGGTAAAAAACACCCTAGTTCACAAAAGTGATACCCATTGGTTCCACACCAAAAGACAACATCCTGTCCTACGAACCCGGACGTTTGTTCTTTCTCTAATGACATTCTCCCCACCGTCCTCTACAAGGTAGAGTGGGGTCCTCCTACTTGTTTTTACATTCTCTTTTCAGTAGATCTCTCCGCGCTTGTCTCTTTCTGTCTAGACTTTAGCTGTTCAAACTGCAGTTAGGGCTGCGTCCCTTCCACCTTGTCCATCATCCATGGGAGGCCAAGGCCCAACACCGCGATAATAGCCTGTCCAATCACTAGAGCTCTATTCGCTACGGGAGGCTCCAAGGCTACCTTGTCTTCACACAGCTCAAATTCTCAAGGCAGGGAGGTCCCTCGGTAACACCTGTCTGCAGAGAAGCGCCACTGTCTCTCAAAGGCACAGCACCAACATCCCACCCAGTGGCTTATCAAGAGGAGGATTGAGGGGTTTCCAATTGTATTAACTGAAGTCCACACAGCAGCTGCTGGTTCACCCCCATGTGAGCAACCACCAGCACGCGCTCACCCTCCACCACCTGGCCAACTCAGCAGAATACATTTGCAAACAGTATTACCATGTTTGTCACTGCTCAAACAAAAGCGCCAGCGCCGCCACACCAGCTTCGCAACAGATGATGCATGGTTGTGGAATTTAATAAAATATTTACCTGTCCATGTAGCAGGTTGTTTTATAAATCTACTTGCCCTGTAAAAAAATCCACTTGTCCCTTTTGTGCCATGTAATGCGTGACAAATTATGGCAGCAATTTCATTATATAAGAGTGCTGAAATAGCCTCTCTGATTATGCCAGGGACCCTTCCATAGTAGGGTTCAAATACTAGCAATTCCCTTATGTTGCAATGTTTCCGAAGATCTATATACTGGTGCTGAAAGTAATGGTAAGCCACAGTTCCGGGGTTGGAATGCCTTTTTGAGTCTGTGCAAACCTACTAACTTGCATATTTTAAGGGTTTTCACCAACTCTTCTCTAATCTTTTCCCATACTGAGAAAGGTTGGACAAGGCAGACCTAAAACCTTTTCCAGGTTTGGGGAAAAAAATGGTTGGACGGAAAGTGAACTTGCAAACACAAATTTGCTGATGCTAAAATTTTAGTTCACAAATACTTTCTAGAAGTACTATTTCGTGGCCTACTTCTGTAAAGTCTTGTGAATTCACGTAATCTGTATATCTGCATTTAATGCAAGGACGTGGGTGCACTTTTGAGACTTTATTTAATAATTGGGCCCCTAATGTAATTTGGTGTTAACCATGAACTTTTGTGTTTACAATTCAGTCTCTCTCTCTCTCTCTCTCTCTCTCTCTCTCTCTCTCTCTCTCTCTCTCTCTCTCTCTCTCTCTCTCTCTCTCTCTCTCTCTCTCTCTCTCTCTCTCTCTCTCTCTCTCTCTTTCTCTCTCTCTCTCTCTTTCTCTCTCTCTCTCCCTCTCTCTCTTCACTGTGAGTGACAGCATTCTGTTCTTTCACAAGGAGCACATCAACACAGTTGTTTTGTTCCTTGCCAGAAACTACTGGGGCAATGTGTGCTTTTTGAGACCAAAACTATTTTTGCTTTTGCCAATGTTTGTTATAATGGCGAGGTTCTGGCAGCTCCCACATCAGTAAGGTTTTACATAAGCCATGCCAAAACAAGTCCCGCATTGACAAAACCAAAAAGCTGACCAACAGTTTCAGACCCACTGGCTTTTGCCAGTGCTTGTTTATTTTTATGTTTCCCATACACCTATTAAAACTATGATTTTCCATTATGGATGTTTTTGTGAAATACTAGCATACATTAACATATCTTACTGATGCTGCAAAGAAATGGTATCTAAAATTTGACAGAAGTTTAGCTATATGTTTGTGCATTTTTTTGTGAACATTTTATTTTGAAAGTAAAGAATCCTCAATCTTGCTTTCAAGCTTCTGCAAATATTTGCATCTAATCAGAGAGCATTCTGGGAGCATTATACATGGCCTCATATTGCTAAACATTAAAAACGTGTGTAAACATTTTTATACTGGAACCACTATCAGTAATGCAGTCTGAGCTTACAACATTTACTTAGATTGCCAACCCTAATAATAAAGACTTTGTATTAACTCTTTCGCTGCGGCGGCTATTCCGCTCCGTCACCAGCCGTGGTTGAGCTGTGCTGGTGACGGAGCGGTTCCGTCATGACCCACCCCGCTCAATACAACGGCCGTGCAGGCGCGAAATCCGCGCCGCGCAGGCGCGGCGGCCGGGCCATGACGGAACCGCTCCGTCATCAGCACAGCCCAACCATAGCTGATGACGGAGCGGTTCCGTCATCAGCAGGGGAGGGGTTAATGACCCATAAATACAAGTTTGAACAGCTTAACACATGTACACAAATATCACCTTAACTGCAGACAGTGCCCTTCCGTGATCCATAATGTGGTACTGTAAACCAGCAGGGAAAGTGCTTGTGCTGTAGGGGGTTGGGCCTACTTGTCCCAAGGACAAAATACACATGACAACTTGTTGCCCTTGACCCCAAGCAATATTTTCTGGGCGTTGGGATATAGGAATTCCACATCCCTGTGACGGAGATGAGGCCATACTGCTGTCTCTTGCTACCCTCAATTAGTGTAGGTCTGCCAGCGGCCACATACGCAGTTAGGGGGGAATCACTGGATGCTTCCAGGATTATTTACCGCAGTCGGCTTTCAAACTGGGTTGAGCCGTCTCCGATGTCCCACCACTGCCCGTCCGACGCGCTCTCATCTTGAGCCTACGTTGGGTCTCCTTTGCGGGGGACCAGCCCACTCCATGGTCGCCAGTCCAGGCCTCACTCCTCCATGTGGGCCACCAATCACCACGCTGTCCGAGCCGCAGCCGGGCAGCCTCGCCAGCAAAGTTCAGCGTCTCTCGCAGACTGTGCACTCCCAATCCCAGGCGAGGTCAGACTGTGCTTAAAATTCCAGGAGCATAGCCATCCGCATTGCGGCATCCTCCGCTGCTGATGCAACACAAGTCACGTCGTCTTCAGGCCCGATAGGCCGTGCTCCCCCTCTCACCTCTCAAACTCGTTTTAGGGGACAACGGACCCACCTCCAGGTAGCTCTCCTCAAGCTCAAACAGTTCAGTGGCAGGGGCTGATATTATCGCAGCGGCGATGGCGGATTCCTTACTGATAGTCAGATGGCGTTCAGAGCTTGCTTAAGTGGCGGCCATCTTAAGCCCAGGCAACCCCCACCCCTGCAAAGTTACATTTTTAAGCCCTTCTCAGACCATCAAATATTGCATGTGGACCATACACTTGATTCAAATAAGTTGCAGGATATATTCTTCTACTACTTAATTGTACATATTTGGGGCTGATAGTAACGTTCGGATCATGCTCAAGTCACAGTATGGAGCTCCCTTGAAAAAATCCTTGGATTTCATAAAAGATTAATCTAGTGTAGAACAGCAAGCATGCTCCGAAGTGTAGGTTGCCCCTGAATGTCTCCACTTTTTGTGCCTTTTAGTGTGCTATATTTACAACAAGGGGTGGTGAGGGACAGAGTCTCTGAATTAAACAGAATACTCTCACCCAGTCAAGAGATCAGGGCTAGATCCAACACCGTTTTTTAGCTCACTGCACCATCCCAGTTTCAGAACCTGGCTGTATGCAAATTAGTCTGTTCCTGTCCCAGTGCATGATGGGAACAGGGCAAACCAAACTACAAAAGCCAATTCTTACACTGGGAAGGAAACAAGCTACCGGGGACCGGTTTCTGGCATTTCAGCCTCTTCGGCCCGGCTTGCTTGAATCCTGATGGTGCAATGAGCAAGGGACTCACATCTGAGTATACCCTTCCACGCTTAGGGTGGACAAAAATATTTACAACAAGGGGTGGTGAGGGACAGAGTCTCTGAATTAAACAGAATACTCTCACCCAGTCAAGAGATCAGGGCTAGATCCAACACTGTTTTTTAGCTCACTGCACCATCCCAGTTTCAGAACCTGGCTGTATGCAAATTAGTCTGTTCCTGTCCCAGTGCATGATGGGAACAGGGCAAACCAAACTACAAAAGCCAATTCTTACACTGGGAAGGAAACAAGCTACCGGGGACCGGTTTCTGGCATTTCAGCCTCTTCGGCCCGGCTTGCTTGAATCCTGATGGTGCAATGAGCAAGGGACTCACATCTGAGTATACCCTTCCACGCTTAGGGTGGACAAAAATATTTACAACAAGGGGTGGTGAGGGACAGAGTCTCTGAATTAAACAGAATACTCTCACCCAGTCAAGAGATCAGGGCTAGATCCAACACCGTTTTTTAGCTCACTGCACCATCCCAGTTTCAGAACCTGGCTGTATGCAAATTAGTCTGTTCCTGTCCCAGTGCATGATGGGAACAGGGCAAACCAAACTACAAAAGCCAATTCTTACACTGGGAAGGAAACAAGCTACCGGGGACCGGTTTCTGGCATTTCAGCCTCTTCGGCCCGGCTTGCTTGAATCCTGATGGTGCAATGAGCAAGGGACTCACATCTGAGTATACCCTTCCACGCTTAGGGTGGACAAAAATATTTACAACAAGGGGTGGTGAGGGACAGAGTCTCTGAATTAAACAGAATACTCTCACCCAGTCAAGAGATCAGGGCTAGATCCAACACCGTTTTTTAGCTCACTGCACCATCCCAGTTTCAGAACCTGGCTGTATGCAAATTAGTCTGTTCCTGTCCCAGTGCATGATGGGAACAGGGCAAACCAAACTACAAAAGCCAATTCTTACACTGGGAAGGAAACAAGCTACCGGGGACCGGTTTCTGGCATTTCAGCCTCTTCGGCCCGGCTTGCTTGAATCCTGATGGTGCAATGAGCAAGGGACTCACATCTGAGTATACCCTTCCACGCTTAGGGTAGCTTGGCTCCTTTCTGGTAAAGAATTGACTTGGTAGTTTAGTCTGCCCTGTTCCCATGATGCACTGGGCCAGGGACAGACTGATTTGCATATAGCCAGGTTCTGAGCTGGGATGGGGCAGTGAGATAAATAACGGTGATGGATCAAGCCCTGATCTTTGGACTGGGTAAGAGTGGTCTGCTCAATTCAGACACTCTGTTCATCACCACCCCCTTTTGTAAATCGATTTTGGCCACTATAGGTGTGGCAGGGTATACTCAGACATGAGTCCCTTTCTCACTGCTCCATCAGGATTCAAGCAAGCCGGGCCGAAGAGGCTGAAATGCCAGAAACCGGTCCCCGGTAGCTTGGCTCCTTTCTGGTAAAGAATTGGCTTGGTAGTTTAGTCTGCCCTGTTCCCATGATGCACTGGGCCAGGGACAGACTGATTTGCATATAGCCAGGTTCTGAGCTGGGATGGGGCAGTGAGATAAATAACGGTGATGGATCAAGCCCTGATCTTTGGACTGGGTAAGAGTGGTCTGCTCAATTCAGACACTCTGTTCATCACCACCCCCTTTTGTAAATCGATTTTAGTGTGCTATAGGTTGAATGGGCCAGTAACAATTTTTGTTTTACCACAAGACTGTATTGTTTTTTTTAATATATCCTCCAATGCTCAATATGTGATTTTTAAGCGAGAACAATATATATAATATCTCTGTTGGGGGAACGTATGAGGTTGAACATTACTAAGTTCCTGGAACACTGCTCCAAATTTGAAGAAGTCTGGTGATTCGCCAAATGTGTGTCTTATTGAACAGCTTGGGTTTCCAGTGTGCCATAGCATGCATTTTAGTGTTTAAGAGGTTAGAAACAGTGCAAATACTGTTTATTATGCAAAGTGAAATAAATCCATGAGTAATCATCTGTTGATTCTGTTGTAGAAGATGACAATTGGGTTAGAGAGTTATATCCAACACTTCTACATGCTCAATGCTATAATCAACTGTCTTGATGAAAAAACTGCTTATGCTGTCGTACAGTTTCCACTTTCTCAGTAGAACCTGTTGGTTTGTTGGACAACATAAACGTTGAGATGATTCCAGAGTAATTCTATGCAACTCCTCTGGACATGTTGGCCTATGGACCTGCTAGTCCACTCTGCCACCATAAGTACCCCTTACCCTAGGAAGGTAAAAAAACAATGGATTGGACAACCTCATAACATGGCAACCCTGACTCCCCATGGAATCGTGGTAACAGATCTAGAACCTTTTTGCTCTGTCACTCGTGCACACCCAGAGAGATACGCAAGAAATACACAAAGGGGTGTTTCAATATTTATAGAACCATTGTGATTCTTTTTTAAAATATATGTTTTTGCAATTATTAATAGACCGAAGCAGATGAAAGTGATTAGCAATTTGAGAACAGTGATAAGTTGTGCGAAATCAGTGTATAGACCATGTATAGCGTACTTCTACTATGCGCTCCCTACCTTAGATGTCTACGACTGGTGTTATGCCAAAATCCCCTGCTGGGTGATCTAACTCCCCATTACCTGAAGGTAAGTGTATGCAGGTCCCCATCTTGGTCGCAAGTTGGACATCCCTCCTTGCAGAGGGAAAACAGGAATCAGCTGGGTTGAGACACACAGTCTCAACCCAGACCTTCCAATGACAGAAAAGTGCTCCTCTAATTTGAACATGGAATTGCATGTGTACATATAATAACAATATCCATGCTTCCGTGCCGAGGCCTCAGCCAGGCCGTCACTGTTTATCTTCTTGTGATAGCTATGTCGCCTTACAGACGAATAACAAATGGCAACATTTGTACAATGTGTGTTTAGGCCTTGTACTAAATGTTCAAGGTGTTGTGATAGTGTACTTACAAAGTGGAAATGTAAGCAATATGGTTTCAGAGAAACTAATCCTGTATTGTCACTTAGGCAGATGAGTGTCAAAAGTCATTGTGTAGGAAGGAAGGCAACTTAAGAAATGCTTGCATGTAAAATTTTAGTGTTTCTTCCTGGGCCTAATACAGCCACGTGACAATACAGACAATTCCATTAAGAAAGCAGAATTTAAAATGTGGTAACAGGAGTGAAGGTGGAGGATGCCAAAGTAGCTCTCTGATCAGTCAAAAGAGCACTTTCCTCCAGAACAGAAATCAGCATAAGGCTGCATCAGCTCTGGGTCTTAGAAGTGCAAAAGGAGCCTGTGGGGGATGACCCATGTGGATTCCTGAATCATCGGTTGCCTATAAATTTGAACATAGATGTGCCTGGTGACTTCTTTAATAATAAAGGATCCTTTAGACTCTAGAGACAGAATGTGAACCTAGGTGTCACAATCTTGTCAAAGATGTATGCTGATAAAATGTGGAAACATAATTTCAATTGCCGAAAGGGAGATCCCACTAAACTGATTTAAGCAGTTCATTGAGTATTGTTGGGAAGGGATTTTGGGTTCAACTCTTCTTATCAGCAAATTGAAGGTAGCCTGCTGAGACTAGAATACTTATTCTGGCATGTGACACAGGTGGTGGACCTAGATGGTGACGACCAAGTGGAGACTTTGATAGGACCACACTCAATGCTGGTATGGGCCTCTCTATTTATCCACCCTGTGTTCTTGTGGGGTGAATGTTTCTCTGTTGCAGAGCTAATAAGAATGCAGTTGAACACCAAAATGTAGAATGAAGCCGTTATTACCTAATTGGGCCACTTTCTTGCCCATACATTAACTTTGAAGTTGCAAATAAGAAGGGAGAGCAAACAATAGAAACGATAACTACATATATACTATTGATGTTTATTACTTGTCTTTTGAGTTTGATATTCAATGTTTTACTCGTACTATTGTTTTTTTCTCTAGCAAATATTTAATAAAGGCTATATAAAAAGAGTCACAGAGCACCTACTCTTGTCAGAGTTAACAGCACAAAGCAGCCACTGAAATAAAATCAAAACAAAGATTCTGTACATGAAATCTTTCTAACACCAGATGCCAAGAGTTTTCCACCAAGGCTATTGTGAGATGGATTGCTCAAAGCTAGCCGTTTGTTTTAGCTCTAAAGAATTTTGAGCGGTTCATATGGTTTACTTAGCAGATGTTAACTTGGAGTTTTTTCAGGAATGTCCTCCATATTATGTAATGTGTACTTGTTGAGCGCACATCTCAGATGGAAGGGTTCCCTGGTTATGAAGAGAAAGGGCTGTTTTTGAGCAACATGTCTGGTTTCTATGCAAAGTGCCATGTTTTAAGTTTCTTCCTGAATTCTAGGACTAGACCGGCGGCCCTAATATGAAGAGGTAGTTCTTCTTACGCTTTAGGAGCCAGGCGCGATAATACTTGGCTGCCGGCCCTGGCTCTTTGCATACGAGGGACATGGGCGAGCTGGAGTTTTGCTGAGCAGAGGTGTCTGTGGGGGTGTGGAAGCTCATGCAGTTGTTCAGGTGGGTGGGACATAATTTGTGTAGTGCTTGGAATGTGTGAGTGAACAGTGTGAACTGTTCAAGTTTTTTGTATGGAGAGCCACTGGAGGTTTCTGAGGTGAGGGGAGATGTGGGTGCACGGAGGGAGGGTGCGAGTGAGCCTGTCATGTGGCCCATCGGGACATCGTCATCCTCACTAAGGGTCCTATTAGGATGGCGGACGGACCTGCGTCCGTCTGCCACCCCAGAGGAGGAGGAACCGTCCGCAGGGGCAGCGGCGGTCCTTCCGTGCAAATTAGGATGTGACCGCCACCCTGGCGGTCACATCCTGTATGTTTAACATTGTGGCGGGTGCTGCTTGAAGCCACACCCGCCGCAGTGTTGCATTTGCATGCACAAAGCGGCAGGCACCGCGCGGTGCCTGCCGCTTCCTGCACGCAAATGCATAGGTACCACCCATGTGCACCCCGCCCCCCGCCCACCCCCTTCACCCTTAGGGCCCGCTACGGGCTCCCAAAGAAAAGACCGTATGCCTTTTCGTGGCGGCATTGCCGCCGCGGAAAGGCATTACAAAATGCAGATCCTAATATGGCTGGCGGTGTCTGATAGACACCGCCACCATATGAGAGCTTTTCCGCTGCGGTCGTAAGGCCACCGCGGCGTAAAAGCGGCGGACAGTCTTCCTGACCCCCAGCCATCCTAATCTGGCGGGGGGTCTCTGAAGGCTCCGCTGCGGTTTTTCCGCATCCTCCGGGCCGGCGGACACTTCCGCCGGCCTGAAGGATGCGGAAAAATCGCAATCCTAATGACCCCCTAAGTTAGCATGAGCACGTTGCAGCCTGCCTGCTGCTTTGCGCACATTACTACAGGTCTTTATTTTTCTGAATATTTTCTATGGCTGCTTTCACATGAGAACTCATTGCTGTGTTCGCTCTCTGCATATTCCTGGGATTTTGACTGAACCTTATATGCAAGGTCGAACAACAATTTCCCTTGTTAATTTTGTTCTGGTCAGACTACAGCCCTTAGACAAAACATACAGATGCAGCTGTTGTTTTGGCAACGTACTTTGGTTTTTAGTGGGATACACAATAGGTAACACACACACTTGGGGAGGGACCTTTCCAGAGGGAAGAGCGAGACCGCACCTATGATGTAGCTCTACCATCTATAGGCTAAGGTATGGGGTCTGCTGACAAAGCCCAGAGATCTTATGATATATAATAATACTGCTCCGTAGCAAGGGAATAGAGGTTAGGCTCTATTGTCTTTCCATGTTTACATCTCCCTTCATGACTTATGGACTAGCTGCTATTCTGATGATATTTGTACTATAGATTTTCCTGCTTGTTGTGGGACGTATACTGCATGATAGGGCATGTTAGTTATAAATAAATATTTTAAACTGTTTTGTGTCTCTGTCATATCTTATTGTGGACAAGTACAAGAGTGCGATCGAAAGTATGTCTTGTTACCCAGATTCCTGAGAGATCTGGGAGTGTTGTAAGCTGGGGTGTCTAATCATGTGTTTCTCTGTCAGTGAGTAGGAGAGCAAGTGAGATACTATAGCTAGTCGGTCCTGGGCTCGTGGGTTCTAAGGTGGTAGGAAGACCCAGTCCCTATACACCAATGTCCTATAATCCTGCGCATAGTTCTGTGTTTGTGCAGAATCCCTGCAACATGGCGCCACCAACGTTTGGTCAGGTACCTATTCGCGAGACCCCTGAGTTGTGCTTGTGCTTGTCCATAATTCCCTGTCACCTGTTTCCGGAGATGTTCGTAATGTGAGTGCTTAGCCTTCTATATTTGCATTTTATAGGTGTTCAAGCTTGAAGTTTAAAAGGTTACCTGGTTTTACGCTACCGTTCTCCTGGTTTATACTTTTCCATTTTTATGATGGCAGTCGCTATTGCGGCAGTTACAGCATTCTTGACTCAACGTGGAGTTCCCAATGCGGGGGCATCCTTTATCTTTGTTATCGCGGCGAAAGCGGCTCACCACTTTGAGGTCTTTTACTCTTGGGTTACATTTCCGGCAGTGGATGGAAATTATATTTTGTTTCATAGATATACAGCAGCTGCAGTGCCACGGGCCTATCGCCCTTATGCATTACTTGAAGTTCCGTTGACAGCTTAGGAGCCTACCATCTTGTTTAATGGCACCCCTCCTCACCCTGTTTCTAAGGTCAGTTTTGGTGGGTTTTACACTGCATCCAAATTATCTTAATGTTACTCTCGCAGAGCTACGTCAGTTACGTACATCGCTGGTTCACATACACAGAAGTTTTATACAATTTATGTTGCATGCGATTCAAGTGGCTCCGTCTGGAGCTGCGCCTCCTCCGCCTGGACACGGCAGTGGCCTTGTCATAAGCCCATTCATTGTTAATTCAGAGATGGGTAAGCGTCCTCAGAATAGAATAGAGATGATTTGCCATATTGTCTTGCAGTACAATTTGAGCAATTTGAGGCTGTTTTTCTGCATAGTACTCCTGTTGAGAAACACAGGATGCTAAAAATGAGTTTACTGAGTGGTATTATTCCCGCTTTAGCTGATTGCACCACCTGGGGGATGGTGTTTGCTTCAGTGTATACACTGTGCTTTGACACTCCCTCCATGAGCGTTCTACCAAGCGTTCTAAAGAAGGAACAGGATGAACACCGGGCTGGTCCAGCCCTGGAATTGGGGATGAGATTAGCGGGAATGTTCCCTATTGTCACCGATATGATTCTGGCCAACATCAAAGGTGAGGCAGTTTGCTTACAAGTGCGCCAACTCCTGTCGGCTGTGGCGGACGTTGAGGGTGATATTAAACAAACTATTAAAGCAGTGTTTTGGAACAACCTCATTTCTTCTTATGATTTTTGTTGGCGGGTTTTGATTGGCCTTCCCCCTTTTGACCTTGCTTCCTCTAGTAGAGAACATGTTATTCTTCCTAGTTTTTCGCAATATGTTCCTGATGATGATAAAATGGCATATGCCTCAAAATGGGGATTGTCCTTATCCCCGACATTATATCTCAATCAGGCAGGTTGGTGCGAGGGTTCACCGATTCATGTGATTCCTTTGCGTTCCACACCACAGCCCCAACCACAGTATCCAATCAAACTAGGCACTAAGGTGTCCGTAAGTGAAATCTTGACCCAATTGGAATATCAGGGACTGATTGAACCCTGTGTTTCATCGATGAATAATCCTTTTTTTCCGATATTGAAACTGGACGGTTCATATCCCATAGTTTTAGATTATAGACATTTACACAGTCACGTTCAAACCTTTGCGGTTCAGAACACACAGAGCTCTCCCTTAATGAATAACATTGTTTGCAAAAAATACAAAACTACCTTGGATATTTCTAATGGATTTTTCAGTAACTCTCTGGCTCCTGAGAGCCGTGATTTGACCGCATTCAGTGCGTTGGGCAATCTGTGCCGATATGCAAGATTGCCTGTGGGATATAAGAACAGCTCTGGTGTGTTTGCGGCATGCATAGTGTCCCTTTTGCATGAGTTTGTCCCTGTTGCCTACTCGTACGTTGATGACATATACTTGACGGATGATGAATTACTACCGCATCTCTTGCGTGTGGACTGCATTGTCACACATTTTGCAAATTTTGGTTACAAATTCAATTTTGTCTCACATCGGCTTCTTAGCGGTACTTTCTTTGTTATGAACTAAATAATGAAGGAAGGGGGTTGGCCCCCCACTTTCTGGAGAAATGTGCAGAATTGCAACCTCCATCTACACTTAAAAAATTGCAATCTTTGCTGGGTTTTTTTCATTTCGAGAGGACATACATTCCTGATTATGCCCAGCGTATCAAACCTTTTTACTCATTGATACAACTTTCTTTTTTGCCTTCCTGTTGGCTTCCGGAACATACCGCAATTCTTTGGTCTCTGCAGTCTGATCTGCTTGCGACCAACTTCTTGTTAACATGAGACAATTCTACAAATTTGGTAATAAGGATTGTACCTGGCGCATTGGGTTTCACTTACTTGACGTTCAGTGAAGGGGACATAGTCCCCATTGCTTATACATCGCTTTTGTATTCTCCCGCTGAGATGGGTTTCTCTTCTACAGAAATAAAATTGACAGCTGTACAGATAGCGATTCTGAAAGAATGCTCTCTAGCTCAGGGAAAACACATTTTTATGGTCTCACCTGCACCTGCTTTTCAAGCAATTACTAAGACTATTGTTCTGAATTCCAAAGCCTCCAAAGCCTTGCATCCATATTGAATACAGTGGGCTAGTTCTTTGACGTCGGCTGATGTCAACTTTATCTTTGATCCCTCTCTGCAGACACAGGAGTTTTTACAGAATAAACATGTACATCTTCCTCCTTTGTCCTTGCTTCCTCTGGATCAATACAAATGTATTATTTATACTGATGGTTCTGCGCAGCCAGCAGTTGGTTCTAGACATGCTTATTCAGCAGCCTGCGCAATTGTGGGGGGAAAGATTGTTGATGGGGATTTTAAATCCTCTGTGGTGCACACACAATCTCTTGGTGATTGCACGGCTCAATTGGCAGAGTTACGTGCTTTAGTTTTGTCTCTAGAATTCGCTGATCCTGTTGTACCTACTCTTATAGTGTGCGATTCCTTATACTGTGACCAATCCTTTAATGACAACTTGGTCTTCTGGGCACAAAATGATTCTAAAGGTAGCGCAATTAAGCATAAAATGCTTTGGGTTCGAATAGCCGCTCTTAAGGAACGTTTGCTTCTCACACGTTCTCCATACTTTGGGCAATCAACATGTGGGAGCACACGCTTTTGGTAATTCGCTGGCTGATGAGGCAGCCAAATCTGCAGTTTCCCCTTGTTCAGTAGCAGCAGTCACTAGGTCTATGACAAAAAATGATGATAATATTTTGGCGGCTATAGCTGCTACGAAGGAAGGGACAGAATTTCCCCAAGGCTTCCTTTCGCGTTACACATATCACTTGTCTTCCGATCAAGTCCCATTTGCAACTATTCAGTTAGTTGGGAATCAGCTAATTCCCAACGAGGACCGCAAACTTTCTTTGATCATTGCCGCACATGAGGGCGTGGCATCTGCCTATGCAGGAGTGACTGTGACAATTTCGCTTCTACAGCAACGTTTCTGGTGGCGTGGTTTATATCAACAGGCATGTGAATATGTACTTTCTTATGACATTTGTCAAACAATTAAGCCTGTTAATATTGCCAGTCCACCACACACTCAACTTTACATTTCAAATCAACATTTTAGTTGTATTTATCTTTCTCACTGCAGTCCTTTGACTTCTGACACTGCTTTTAAACATATCTTGGTTGCAGTCGATTTGTGCACTAGATTCCTTTGGGTTTGGCCGCAACGTAGTGCTGACGCTCGAACTGTCATATAAGATTTTTGTGTCTTTGTCTGGACGTTTGCCTGTGGCACCATCCATTCTGACCAAGGTCTTGCGTTTGCCTTTATGGCTTACTGGGATGCGATAAAGTCTCTGGAGGTACAGGTGCAATTTTCGTCTCCAAATCGGCCTGAGGGCAATTCTGTTGTGGAGGCGATGAACCGTGACTTAATGCAATCATTGAGAACTAGAGTCTTAGTTACTGGCAGGGGGTTGCTGACTCCGCTTTATAGAGTCCAATGTGAACTAAATAATCTCCGTAGAAGATCTCTGTGTGGGCGGACGCCATACGAAATGCTCTTTGGCATTTAAATGAATGTGCCTTTGTGGCGGCTGCAGCAACCTTTGACGTAGATGATCAGTGTGCTATGCTACAGGATCTACGAAAAGCTTGCGATTCACAAGAGAATGCACATTTGCCCTCTTCCACTGATCCAGCAGTGCTGATTCCAGTTTCTGGGTGGCTTCCTAAAGTCGGAGACCTGGTCCGAGAAAAAGTAGAGAACAAACAAGAATTTGGTCCATCATACCATGCACCGGTCAGAGTCCTTGGCTTGAAAGGCGCTTGTACTGGGATCCTGCCTCCACTACCTGGCCGTAAGGAGAATCGTTACATTTCTGTCGAACATGTCAAGCTACACCATGTGGCTGATACTGAATAGTATGCCTGCAAGCATTCCAAGCCGAGATCTTACATTGAATCCAATGGCTTCTGTTTCTTCGACTACTCCCCAATTAATGGAGGGGGAGATGGAAACTTCAATTGATTTATTGACTGTTTTACCTTCTACTTCCACCACTGCTGATATTGAGTATGCCTCTCCTCCAGGTGAGGTCATAATTGACATTCCTGAGGGTACCATACCTGAAACATCAAATATGGCACAACCCACGTTATTTCAATTGGGATCCAGTGGTTATAATATTGGACCTTAATAGATTTTCTTCTGAATGCTCTTCCTCGTCATCATCTGTGGCAGAGCCCCCTACACGCACCAGTCTTTTCATCTCCTGGTTCAAAAAGACTCACTTCATCCCCCCTGGACATATATCTGGATGGTGCTTACAATGAGATTCCTTTTCATGTGGATTGGTTTGTGACTGTGTTTTTCCTGGTGGCGTGGTTTATTTCAACAGGCATGTGAATATGTACTTTCTTATGACATTTGTCAAACAATTAAGCCTGTTAATATTGCCAGTCCACCACACACTCAACTTTACATTTCAAATCAACATTTTAGTTGTATTTATCTTTCTCACTGCAGTCCTTTGACTTCTGACACTGCTTTTAAACATATCTTGGTTGCAGTCGATTTGTGCACTAGATTCCTTTGGGTTTGGCCGCAACGTAGTGCTGACGCTCGAACTGTCATATAAGATTTTTGTGTCTTTGTCCCACACATTCAACAAGCATCTCTTGACCTCAGGTCTGACGGGTTTGTGCAGGACCTCACTCATGACACTAAGGATTCCTCTCCAATTTCCCTGAATGTGTTCATATTCCCAGAGAATATGCATAAATGTGGCCACCTGCCCACAGTGACGCTTACAGTTAATATTCAAATCTTATTTTTAAATGACACGGTATAACAGACTACTTGTTTTGGTTTAGCCACGGCCAAAAATCGAAATATTCCCCCGTTCCATTACTGGCTCCATATGATACATGGCAAACATACACCAACTACACAATTGAGGACTTGGCTGTCATGTTTCAAAATGGCTCTTTTAACTTATCTAATATTGACCCTTTGGGATGGTTACTGTGGCTAACTAGCTCCAATGTATGGCAATTGCGTTTTCTGAATACCACAAAAGGGTTTACACAAAGTAGACCAGATCCACGTTTCCCTCATTTCCATACAGTTACCACATATTCAGTGTGTAAATTGTGTCAGCAGTCTTTGGAATATTCCACACTGCTGTCTGTGAAACAACACCTTTCTCTTTTGCCAAGTGACATTGATCTTGCTGATTTTCTTTTAGGTCCGAAATCCCCTCAAACAGAACGTTTTATTTATTCAGCATATAATGAAATTTGGAAAATATTGCAGATGGAAGCTGTGGTTCGTCTGCGCCAAACTGACCAAGATAATTTAGGAAACGTTCTTGCAGTAGTGAATAATAGCATTAATACACTGTCTTCTCGTATATACACTTTGGATAATATTGTATCATCTATCATTGACGTTGTTCAATATGAAGTGTCTGTTTTGTAACATGGTCAAAATCAGTTACGTTCTGTATTGCCATTTACTTGGACCTTGCAAACAAGAGGAGGGTGTCACATGGCTCTTAGGGACATTGTCGTCCCCACTAAGTTAGCATGAGCACGTTGCAGCCTGCCTGCTGCATTGCACACGTTGCTGTATGTCATTATTTTTTGCAATATTTTCTATGCCTGCTTTCACATGAGAACTCTTTGCTGTGTTCACTAGCTGCATGTTCCTTGGATTTTGACTGAACATTATATGCAAGATCGAACAACAATGCCCCTTGTTATTATTTTGTCCTGGTCAGACCCTAGCCCTTAGACAAAACATATTGATGCAGCTGTTGTTAACCTCTTAAGCGCTGCATCGGGGCGTTGGCCGACGGCAGCACTACCTCCCCAGTGCTGCGCACGACCATTGGACGTCCATTCAGCACTAGTTCCAATGGACAGCGCAGCACTGGGGAGGGATATTTGCGCCGCATCTATGAGGTTAAGACAACGTACTTTGGTTTTAGCAGGATACATGAATAGGTAACAAACACTTGGAGAGGGACCTTTCCAGAGAGAAGAGCGAGACTGCACCTATGATGTAGTTCTACCATCTATAGGCTAAGGTATGGGGTCTGCTGACAAAGGCCAGAGATCTTCTGATCTATAATAATGCTCTGTAGCAAGGGGAGGGAGGTTAGGCTCCATTGTCTTTCTATGATGACATCTCCCTTCATGATTTATGGACTAGCTGCTATGCTGACTATATTTGTACAATGCATTTTCCTGCTTGTTGTGGCACGTATTCTGCATATTAGTTAAAATAAATATTTTAAACTGGTTCGTGTCTCTGTCAGATCTTATTGTGGGCAAGTACAAGAGTGCGAGTGAAAGGGAGTGTCTTGTTACCGCGATTCCTGAGAGATCTGAGAGTGTTGTGTTCTGGGGTGTCTAATCATTTGTTTCTCTGTGAGTGAGTAGGAGAGCAAGTGAGACACTATAGCTAGTCGGTCCTGGGCTCATGGGTACTGAGGTGGTAGGAAGTCCCAGTCCCTATACACCAAGGTCCTATAATCCGGAGTATAGTTCTGTGTTTGTGCAGAATCCATACAACAAGCCTTACTGCTGTATAGAGTGTGTTCTCATAGTCTAGCTTACTGCTGATGAGTGATTGGGAGATTGCTCGTCTGGTATCAAGAGGAAGATCAATAGAATTTTTTCTTGAGTAGTTTGAGGGTGTGGAAGCAGGAGGAGATGGTTGAGTTGACTTGACCTCCCATTGAAAGCTTGTTGTCGAAAATTGATTCCGAGGATTCTAGCTTGGATGGAAGGTGTAGAGGTGGGGCCAAGTTCTAAAGGCCACTAAGCTGAGGACTAAAGGGCAGAATCTTTTCTGAATAATATTATCTGTGTCTTGTCAGAGTTAAGTTTGAGGCCAAGGACTTCATCCAGCAGGTTACTTCTGACATGCATTCAGAGAACTTGATTGGGTTTTGGCGGTGTCATTGAAGAGTGAGAGCATAACTTGAGTGTCTTCTGCATAAAAGATGATTTTGATTCTGTAGATTTTCACTATTTAGGTGAATGGGGCTATGTAGATATTGAAGAACCTGGCACGGAGTGATGATCCTTCTGGGACTCTACTTACCAACTCAATGGGTTCTGAGGAGTAGGGAGGAAGAATTACTTTCTGTATATATCATGTGAAAAATGAGCTGAACCATTGGAGGTCGGTTCTGCAGATGCCCGACTGGTGAAGATGCTGGATGAGGATATGATAGGAGACAGGTGCTCCCAGCGGAATCTTCAAGGAGGATGAAGCTGCAGTCTTGCCTTTGTCCATGGTGATCCGTATGTTGGTTGCGGCAATGAGGGCAGTTTCTGTGCATGGTTTGGTCTGAAGCCAGATTGGGATGGATGAGGTGATCTTCCAGGTGGGTAGCTAATCTCTTATTGATCAGTTTCTCCAAGACCTTTGCTGGGTAGGGAAGCAATGAGATAGGCCTTTAGTTGGCTGGTGAGGCTGGGTCTGTTGTAGGTTTCCTTATTAAGTGGCAGCAGTATTAAACCTTAATGGTGGGAAGGTTCTCGTCCATGCTGGTAGAATTGTATAATAAGTGCAGGTGTACATAGTACCTTGAGTAGAACTACTGCACCACAGCAGTCTTGGAAACCTGACATTCCTGCTGAGTTTTTTTATTACTCCAAGAAAGAGGAGGTTCTGAAAGCATCAAGACCTCCTCCCATAACTATGCCTGTGTGCTCTTACAGGATATTTCCCAGTCTAATCCCAGCCTACAAGGCAATAACTGAAAAACTACTCTTGGACAAGATGCTCTTCAGATTGAAGTACCCTTTTGGGATCTTGTTCAAGCTGAGAGACAATGACCGCTATTGTGCAGACAGAATGAATGCCGCATGAGTCTTTGGTATTGACCTTTCTGAGAACTTTGATGTCATCATAGGATATAAACAAAATAAGGACTACAATGGGTGACCTCCGACCGGCTGGTAGTTGCCTAAGCTTTAAGCACTGGGTGCTAGTAGAGCAGACAGTGGCAGCTGCTAATGGACTAAAAGAGGGTGCTTGTCCTCGGCTAATGATTAATATTTCTGGGGTGTAACCAGGCAGCAGGATGGGGCCTAGGTAGGGATGTTTTTGCATCTGAAATCAAAGCTGTCTAGAGGATCCTCTGAGGATAGTGATGTTGAACGCCTCATTAAATAGGCTGGAACTTTCAGAATATTCTGGATCGTTTGGATGAACATCAAAAGAGGGTGAATAAACAGAGGTAGATTTGAATGAGTGGGTGGAGGCGTGGATGGTGGAAGTGTTGTTCTCACAAATTGCTAGTCATCTTTCACCCACAAGATCTGGGCTACATTGTATGGCATTCATTAACTATCCATCTGTATCTCAGTCCAGGAGGATTTAAGTTTGTTGCTATGCACAATTATGGTTTACCTGTAAGGTTTATTTTGGTTTAGGCAGTGTTGTTGTTTGGGGTGGTTTTCATTTTCAACCGAAGTGTGCCAGTTGTCAGAGGACGCCTAGGCATCATCTATACTAGGAAAGAACAACTGAAGAAAAGTAAGCAGAGCTTCCCTTGCTTCAGTTGAAACAAGCTTATTAGATCTTCAGTGACTGAGTTGGCACACACTTTTCGACATTACTCTAAGGGATCATGTCCGAGAAATCCAGACCAGCTGTCTTGTTATAAGAAGAGGATAAGTTAGACACATTTAGAGAGTACTGTGACTCCTTATATACAAGAAGAGATGAGTAATTTTCATGATATCTGCACTACTTTGATAGACTAAAACTTCCCCACAATTATAAAGCAGCAGCAGGAGGTGATGGTCTCCCCCTATAAAGAAGATAAGGCTAAGAGAGCAATTCAGGCACTGCAGATTAACAAAGCACCAGGTTCTGATGTTTTTTTTCTGGGGACTTACATTACCAGGTTTACCCCCAAATTGGTGGGCTTATGTACTTATGGCACTAAAGATAAGGCGTCTACACTATTCCAAAGCCTAGGTATATGAGACTACGTGTCATGCAGAACTATTTGCATATTCAATATAGATGATGCATTATTTACTAAAACCCTGGCCTCTAGACTCGCGAGGGTCTTACTTGACCTTGTCTATAATGACTCTTGTCCAATAACATATGACGGACAGTCATTCTGATCGAGAAGATCAATAAGAAACTAATGACAGCCCTGCTGGTGACTTTAGACACAGTGAAGGCTTTTGATTGGGTGGAATGGACCTTTTTTTGCCACTAGTTTTAAACTTGTAAAATTTAGCTCTTGAATAATGGATGCAGCAATTATCAACTATGTGTGCTGTAATTAATTGGGTTACTGGTTGAGGGAATTGAAACCCTTCTTCAGTAGCAACCACAATTCTTTTCAGGGTGAAGTCCCAAGCAAACCCTAAATTAAGCTGTGGTTGTCCCTCGGGTAGTTCGGCACAGAGCAATCAGATTTAACTCTGAGGCAATATGTAAAGTATTTGTGCAGCACTTCAAACAGTAACAAAGTGAAAATACACCATAAAGGATCCCACACACAGTTTTGAAAACTAGAGTAGATTTTAATAAATAAAACAAGACCAAAACGTCAAAAATACAGTCAGTAGAACCGGAGATATTCAGTTGGAAAAGTTTTAGTCAAAATATTGCCAAACGGCGTAAAGTGCCAACTGAGGATATCTGGTCGCCTCAAACCGGAACAAAGTCACAAATTCAGGCTGATGGAGCATGGGCTGGCTGCAGGGCCCAGTTAAGCCTACAGAACAGTGCGCCTTAAATCCTAGTTTGCAGAGGGTTGCGAGAATCTGTGTAAAAAATGTGTTGCACAGCCGAAGCAATGCTTCATTCCCAAGATGCGGAGATGCAGCAGTGCAAGGTCTGGTGACGTCATCGAAGATCCAATTGTGGAGGGCTTTTTATGTTATGTGAATTTGTAGAGCTTGGCTAATCACCCATGGGAGTATCCAGGCGCTGAGTAGGGCAGGCTTGAGGAGAAAGGATGAGTGAATGCCGGTTTCGTCTGTTAGAACCATGTCTTAAGGTTCCCTAGGAAGTCCAAGAGGGGGTGATCAGAGATGTTTCGGGAGGTGGTTTCAGGTCTTGGCTGTGAGATAAGTGTAGGAGCATCCTCCACTTCAGGTCTTCTTGATGCGATTGAGCAGTGCTCTTGCCCTGGACGCAGATTGAAGGTGTCTGGTTTGATGGTAGAAGTTAAGGCGTGGTTGAGGTAAGCTGGACCAGTGTTATGGAGAGCTTTGTAGGCGTGGGTGAGTAGCTTGAACTTACATCTTTCCTAGACTGGGAGTCAGTTGAGGTGTGGAGACACATGTTTTTTTTCGTGGAATGTTCAGGATGAGTCTGGCGTTGGCGTTCTTGGTGGTTTGGAGTCAGCATAGGACATGGACTGGGATTCCGGTGTAGAGGGCATTTCCGTAATGAAGTATACTTGTGATAAGATCCTGGGTGACCGTTCGTCTGGTGTTTAGTGGGATTCACTTGGAATTCGTGTGTAGCATTTGCAAGTTGTGGAAGCATGATGAGGAGATGGCGTTGATCTAACAGATCATGGAGATGTTGGTGTCCAGGACGATTACACGGTTCTTGGCATGGTCTACTGGGGTGAGTAGGGGTCCAAGTAAAGATGGCCACCAAGGAGCATCCCAGGGGGAGTGGTTGTTGTCGATGATTAGGATTTTGGTTTGTCTGTGTTGAGCTTCAGGCAGTTGTTTTTCATCCAAGCTGCGGGGTTGCTCATGTATTTGGCAAAGTTTGCTTTGGCAGTGTTGTTTGAGTCAGTAAGGGAAAGGTTTCACAGCTAGCTTGGTCTCTGCCATCACCTTAGGGGTCAGTAGCTTACTGAACATAGGTCGGGTTTCAAATATCCCTAGGTATACTTTACTGTGAGGATTTAGTTGTATGATTGGAGTATCTTTTGCTAATGCTACCCACCCACAAGTAGATAAGGTGTCATTTTTCGGTCCAGAAGAATTGCCCAGATCAATAGCGACACTATTGTCAGTGGATCAACGACTGCGCCAACACCCTCGCCCAGCTCAAGACACCCTCCAACAGCCACACAAGCAAGAACGCCACCTGGTTCACTGAAGACCTCCAGACCTCCAAGCGTACCTGCCGGAAACTGGAGCAGAACTGGCTCAGGGAACGATCAACAGACAACTACAGGGCCCTCAAGAACGCCACCCGCAGACACCATCGACTCATCAGAACCGCCAAGAGGACCGCATTCAAGGACCGCCTGGATTACAACGCACACAACAGCAAAGAGCTCTTCAACATCGTGAAGGAACTCTCAAACCCCAGCTCCAACACTAACGACATCCCCCCTTCGCAGGACCTGTGTGACTCACTGGCCACCTACTTCCACCGCAAGATCGCAGACATCCACGACAGCTTCAACGCCACGACCGCCCCGCCAACCACCGAGACCCCCAACAGTGCGACCACCTGCCGCCTGATCGCATGGTCCAACGTCAACGACTTTGACACCATCAAAACCATGAACTTCGTCCACTCTGGACCCCTGTCTAACTCATGCCCACACTACGTCTTCAACAAAGCCAGCACAATCATCGCACCCTATCTCCAGAAAGTGATCAACACCTCCTTCGAGACAGCAACCTTCCCAGAGAGCTGGAAGCACGTCGAGATCAACGCCTTACTCAAGCAACCCAAGACGGACCCCAAGTACCTCAAGAACTTCCGTCCCATCTCCCTTCTCCCGTTCCCGGTGAAGGTCACTGAGAAAATTGTCAACAAGCAACTGACCCGCTACCTCGAGGACAACAACATCCTGGACCCATCTCAATCCGGTTTCCGCAGCAACCACAGTACCGAAATCACCCTAATCGCCGCCACCGACGTCATCCGGACCCTACTCGACAACGGAGAAACAGCAGCCCTCATACTCCTGGACCTGTCAGCCGTCTTCGACACGGTCTGCCACCACACACTACGAACACGCCTACACGACGCCGGGATCCAAGAGAAGGCCCTGAACTGGACCACATCCTTCCTCTCCGGCAGAACACAGAGCGTCCGCCCTCCCCTTCAGCTCCACCGCCACCGAGATCATCTGCGGCGTACCCCAGGGCTCCTCCCACAGCCCAACGCTGTTCAACATATACATGGCACCCCTCGCCTTCGTCGCCCATCAGCACGACCTCAACATCATCTCCTATGCCGACGACACCCAGCTGATAATCCCCCTCACCAAAAACCCTCACACCGCCAAAACCAACCTCCACGAAGGAATGAAGGCTGTCGCCGAATGGATGAGTAACAGCCGACTGAAGCTGAACTCGGACAAGACGGAGGTCCTCGTCCTCTGCTCCAACCCCTCAGCCTGGGATGACTCCTGGTGGCCCACATCACTGGGAACAGCCCCGACACCCACTGACCACACACGCAACCTGGGGGTCATCCTTGACTCCACCCTCTCCATGACTAAACAGGTCAACGTCGTCTCCTCATCCTGCTTCAAACCCTACGAATGCTCGGCAGGATCTTCAAGTGGATCCCCACCGAAACAAGAAGAACAGTAACCCAGGCCCTCCTCTTCAGCAGGCTGGACTACACGGAAATGCCCTCTACGCAGGAACATCAAACAAGCTCCTGAGATGGCTGCAACACATCCAGAACGCCTCGGCACGACTGATCCTCGACATCCCCCGCTGCAGCCACATCACACCCCACCTTAGAGACCTACACTGGCTTCCCGTCAACAAGAGGATAACCTTCAAACTCCTTATCCACACACACAAGGCCCTCCACAACGCCCTCCCCCAGCCTCGCCCTCGCCACAGTGCTGCACATCAGAAGAACAACTACCGGAGGCAGAGTCTTCCCCCACCTCGCCACCAGGACCTGGAACACCCTCCCCACCAACTTACGGCAGACCCAGGATCTCCTGGCCTTCAGGCGCCTTCTCAAGACCTGGCTCTTTGATCGGTAGCAGCACCCCCCCAGCGCCCTGAGACCCTCACAGGTATGTAGCACGCTTAACAAATTTCCTGATTGATTGATTGACACTTGAGGCAGGAAACACGTTTACATGTTGACACACTATTTTATGGGCTGGATAGGACCATTACTTCCACATTCAGCCACCCATAGCCTTTTAATCATAGCAAGAGGACCCATCGGTTAAATTTAGTTGAGTATCTCTTCTAAAACCTCTTTTTAAAACCACAAATTCATATTACGCCAATCTTCACTTAGAACACCACCACCATATACTCACATCGGCATCTCTTTCTCAGCCAATGTTACCATGTTTTAGCGAGTGAGCAGCACATGCACTTTAGCACTGTTTAGCAGTTGTAAAGTGCGCAGAGTCCCAAGGCCAGCTAAATCGAGAGCTGCAAAAAAATGGAGGAGAAAGGCAAAATTTTGGGTGGGAAGACCACCCTAAATCTGCCAAGTCTAACATGCGCCTTGTGGAGCAGATTATGCTGTTTTTGTATAGCGCTATCAGACAGGGTGCCCTGCTTCCTCCTACTGTTTGCCCTTGTAATAGCAGGAATTCCTCATTTGTTCAAGGAATTACCTTTGACGCAGGTGAATAAAAAATCACACTGTATGCTGGCAATGTCCTCCTTTCATGGAGTGTTCCTGAAACCTCTCTCCCTGATGTGGTTTGCTACTCAGTGGACTTGGAAGTGGTTGCAGGGTACATGATAAAATTAGATAAGTTGGAGATCATTAATTTATCCTTTTCCCGGGACTTAGGGAAAGGCATATATACGTTATTTTGAAATCCAGATCACCTTGAAGGCCATAGAAATTTACAGAGATAATTTACCCATTTATTAATGGACATCCAGAAAGATCTAGCTGCATGGAGGTTAAAGGCTGTGAAAAATAATAGATTAGGAAGACTGTCATACCTAGTTCAGACTCTACCTTTCAGAGTTTCCAGTGGTAATCGCTTTTTCTTTTTTTAAGTTTACAGAAAGTTGTAAGAAGGTTTATTTGGAAAGGCTTACGACCAAGAAGTCTTCTGTAGCTACTACAGTAGACTAGAGTGGAGGGAAGCATGGTGCTGCCAGACCTGTACACATATTGTGAAGTGGCCCAGCTGCGTATAGCTACAGAATGGTCGAAGCCAGAATCCGATAGAGAATTGATCATGAATTTGTAAGAATCCCACTTTAAGCCCTGCTCTGGTTGATAAAAGACTGATTCCCCCATCCCTGTGCCTGAGCACTCCAGTACGCACCACCCTTCGGGTATGGGAAAAGTTAGCAGTGAAGAGTAGTTTCATGCTCTTCTCCTTCACCCCCCCCCTCCCTATAAGCTAAATAATTTTAATAGTGACTTTATATAGTAGATAGTGCGCTTCTGGAAGTTTGTGGTGAAGGCGTTAATAGGTTTTTTGGGGTTTAGAATTTAACTAGTTCCTGAGGAAATGTTGTTTGGTCTGAGACCGGTGGGACGAAAGGCTCTTTCTAAAGAAGAATGGTATAGGGTCTTTGGTCTTTCAGTGTCAGGGAGTGGTGAAAACTGTCTTAATGTTCAAATGGAAACAAAGAACCATCTTCGCTGAACCAGTGACACCAAAGGTTATGGTTATGGTTAGCACGTGAATGTTTGACTAGTAACTTGGTAAACATGTATGGAGTCAAAGGAACATGTAAACCATGTTCAAGCCTCTGTACCTGAGCATCTGGATGGTGATAATTCCCTACTCCATGGCCTTCTAGGCTCCACACTGGGTGTGAAGTAATATGATCACATGACCCCTATTTTGATGGCACTGCATAGACTCCCCTTGCCAGCTTGCACCATCCTCCATATTAGCTGCATCAATAATGAAGCCATTACAACCAGTGGACCCACTTATCTTGCAGACAAAATTGCCATCTTTGATGGTTCCCGGTACAGTCACAGCCAGGAAACCAACAACCTGCAAACTAAGAATTGTAGAAAAGAAAAAAAACAAGACAACAGGCCTTCTTCATCTGCAGGACCTTGATCATCATCCCCCACCATTAGGATTGCCCCAAAACTGTTCCAGTTTAGGAAAGAGTTGAAGACTTTCTCCTTTAAAGGACAGACAGACATTCTCTCTCTCTCTCCATGAAGCTCAGATTGAAGATTAATTCAGGGTGTTGAGGGCTAGACCTAAGGGTACTGCCCTACACCTAAGTGCAACATGAGTTACAGAGAAGATGGTCTTTGGAAAGTAGTGTCTGACAACATCAGGATGAAAAAGCCCAAAGGTACAAAAGAAAGCTTCATGGTGCTGGTTCCCAATTGTTGTACAGTTCTTGTATGGCCGAATGTTTGTATCTGGGCAAGGCCAGGACTGCATCATAGCTGGAGGTTGGAGGAGAAATGCTTCAATCACAGGAGCGAGCCAGAGGAGCTGCGATTCGATGGTATTCTGCTCAAAGTTTCCTTATATACTTGTAAAAGAAGAACCACGTGCCTTGAAGGGGATGGCTTCTAAACAATAACCGTCTGACAAGAGGAGACGGGTCTCCGAAATGGACATATGGAAATGTTTTTCATGTTTTATAGATCTCTTAAAATGGTGTTGCTGTAAATGGAAGTTGAACTGAAGCTACTACCTACGTGTGTCAGAAAAAGCAAGCAAAAGTATTGAGAAAGATATACATTTTAGCTGCCCTATTTTAGAAAGACAGAAGAATTTTGCTAACGTTTTAGAGCAAATGATGGCTTTATGTTTTTTTCTTTAATATTTTCAGTGAAGAAACCAGACAGAAGGCAGATAAACAGCGAAAAGCAAAACATAATGTATCATATTACCATTATGGTAAGGACCAGCTGGCTGCTGAACAGTCATTGTGCGTGAGGAGAACATTAATGAGGAGACACCAATAGTATTAATCAATTTGTTCAGAAGCTGTTCTGTTGATGGTTTCAAATGATATGGTTCAGTCAATGTAGGCTACATAGAATTGTTGACCTTTCTATATTTCATTTTTTCATAAGTCATTTTAATAAAAGACGACCATCAGAAGTTGCATAGATCTTCCAAAATCCTACTTGTGTTTTTGGTAGTACTTCAAGTGTGAGTCAGATTGGGGTCTCAGGAAGAACTGATATCCACATCACTTAAAGCTTTTCACTTTTATGTGCTAAAAAATGCAAAACACACTCGAATCCATAAAATTGCGATACATTAGGGATATGCTATCTGCCTCTTTCAGGTCTGCTGCAGTGTACGAAGGTTCAAACATTTTTAATGAGAAAGTAGTATGAAAACATTCAGGAAAAAACACTTCGACTCCCACCCCTCCAGAGCAGTGAGAGTGTGAATTTGAGACTCTGTTTTTTTTATCCACCAACACTAAAATGTTCTGTCTCCTTTTCCAGTGGGGCCACTACTTTTTTGTCTGTACTCTGGCATAGAAATACATTGATACCTTGTAGTATCACCTGCAGTTTATGCTAGATTAAGTGCTCACCGAATGCCATTCCGCAGGGGGGTTTAGGAGATAGTCTGAGGACCACCATGTTTTCTGTAGAATATTGAACATCATGTGTCAGCAGAACTTTGATGCCTTTCACCTTCCCCTCTCGTAAAAAACACCATAAAAGATGCTACACCACTCCTCTGTTCTTGCTGTTATCATTTCTGACTGCAGGTTGTCGGTCTAGCCATATAGCCAAAGTGCAGCAGGCAGGGTTTATGGTGGGGCCATATCCGATCAGTTGTACCACAGCTCAGTCAGAAACATGGTGGAACGTAGACTGTGCTAGAAGATAGCAGCCCACTGATAACCTGGTTTCTTGGCCGCGCACTAACAAAGCCCTTTCCTCAAGGTCTACATCAGAAGTGATAGTCCCAGGATTGGACCGCAGCCTCTGTGACCTCCAGAGTACCATCTTTAATTTCCTCATTAAGTGGCATACAGGAGAAGCCAATCTCCTCGTGTTCCTGCCACCCCACATCCAATATCAGCGGATGGACACTGTACTTTTCCCTCAGCTTTAGCTCTAAGCCTTATTACCAGTGAGGTGGATGTGAGGCCTCATGGCCCCAAGCATTCTGTTAGATAGGGCCATCATCAGAGCAGTTGAGGAACACGTCCTCAGCAATGCCTGGTGGATTATGACGATAGGGCATTCAATTTAATTTGCTCTCGCTGATTGTCGGAATTGTTAATCCTCAAACATACTTTGTAACAATATACCACCTGGATAAAAAACGAAAAATCTGAGTACCAGCAATGTTGCATGAAAACAAATACAAAGGTGTGTCTCTTTAAGGAACCTTCTAAGCCACATTCCTTAGGAATGTTCATTTGAAATTGCTCAGTTTGTCAGTGGAAAGTCATTTGTTTCTAAATAAACATTAGCATGGATTTCAGGCTGTTGAACCTATATTTGCCGCTTTAGAGAACAGTATACTTGAAACCAGGCCATCCACCTCCTCAAATGATAGTTCCCCTCTGTGAACTGACATGTCAACAAGTCGACTTTTCTGTTCATAACATAGGGCCTCATTGTGAATGTAGAGGGACCGCCACCGATTGGCTGTCAGTCGCAACAGGGATGTAACAGGGATGTCCGCCCACTAGTTTACGATGGAGGGCGGATGTGTGGTGGTCAGAAAGACTGACCACCATGATCCCGACGTGCGGATGTGATCCGACAGCCCGTCGGACCTCACTGTAGTCTCTGAATGGCAGCGGTGCCTTTCAGGCAAGGCCGTAGAGATTACAATATCCCTTTCCTCCAGTTGTTCTACAGCGGTCAACCTACCGCAAAAGGGCTGGTGGAAACTGATTCAGGGGCCCATAGTGGGCCGCCATTCCCCTTGGGCCTGGTACATGGGCCTACTTATTCCTGTACTATGTGGCAGGCACCGCATGGTGCCTGCCACGTAGTGCAGGGATAGGTCAACACCCTATTTTTTTGTATTGCGGCGGGGACTGCTGACCGCATCCCCGCTGCATAACAAAATATAGAGAATGCAACCGCCGTGGTGGCGGTCGTATTGGAATATGGTGTGTGGGACTGCCACCTTGTAGGCTCGCGGTCCCAAATACGAAACGATGGCCAACAGACTGAATTTTGTCTGCAATCGTAATCAGCCCCATAGTGATGTTCTTTGGTCATGAATAGTGCTGTCTAAATAGGATATTAGATTATTGTGCACAAATTTCCAGAGCTCCATATGCGCAAGTTTGAGCTCCTAAAAAAACTTGAACCCACTAATTTCTTCAATTCAGTTACCAACATTGTGTGTCAGGGGCGTGGCTACGCAGGTGATCGGAATGGCCGCCTGAAAGTAGCGCTCCGCCATGCGGGCCGCGAACGGGGACATTCCCATGAGAGCCGACGCTGCCCGACGACTGAAAATGCCCGGTGACGGCCCTGGAGACATCCGGATGTGGCGGACAGAGGCTTGAGGCTGGGGGACGGCACGGAAGGGCGAGATTGCGGAGGGGTGGTGAGGCCTGTCGGGCCTCACCGGACGTGACCCTGCAGTGCCGGAGCGCCTGGTGAGTCTTCTGTGGGGCTCCTTGCTGCCCCCCTTGGCATTGGGGTCGCTGTCGGGCTCTCCCTGGCCCGCTGCTTGTCCCCGGTGGGCTCCTTTGGTGGGCGTGCGGGCCCCCGGAGCAGGACCGGCCTTTGAGGCCTGGTCCGGCCTCGGGAGCCGGGGCCTCGATTTTGGGGCCTGCCCGGGATGTGTGGTGGCGGGCGGGGGCGGCGGGCGGCCGATCCTTCGTGCGCTTGGGGGGTGGCGGGGGGTTCACTCGGGGGGCTCTTGGGCAACTCTTAGGCGGCCCGCATCTACGAGACAGGCATGGGCACTACACCTTCGCCCCCACCACGGTAACAATCCCCTGAAGCGTGCCTGTCCCCTTATAAGCCTACAACAAGCGCAGTTGATCATCTCTTCACCGCTACTGCCAATACTACACACGGCTTGTCAGTGGAGAAGTTGAAATGCCACGATAGGTCTGCATGACCTCTGTGGGTCTGCTTATCTGCCCACTTTCATCGCTTGCCCTGAGTGCCTGGTCACCCTGCTACGTCATCATTTGCCACACCACGAAGTGGAGAGATCGCCTGCACTGCTGGCACAGCGCTTACACCTCGACCCTACACCGACCTTATACAACACAGGGGCTTTACCACCGGACTAGCACTAGACAGAAGTGCTCTCCTGGACCAATTGACCCCTGGTGTTGCGCAGTTTGGCCTTCGTAGTCCCTGGACTCCCGCAGCACTGGCTACACCCGGCTCGGGGTGGAGATTGGGGCCCCTGATCTATTTGCCTTGGTCTGGACGCCCCCCCCCTCCCCTGTTGGGAGGCCTGGTCTGTTTACAATACTCTTTCTGGGCACGCTCATCGCGGTGGGCTAGTCGCACTGTAGCTCTCCCTCCATCATTCCCACCATGGGGAAAAGAGACCCTAATCAGAGGAAACTGTTTCGACAAGGCTTCCCTCCGCTCAGCTGATGCCCCGCCTGACCAACCCACGGACACTGCAGTCCCAGCGACAACAGGAGACGCCGCTGGTTTGGTCGCCGAGATGCTGGGCGAAATGCGTGCTGGATTCAAGGCCCTGGATTCCCGCTTTGACACCCTCGAAAAGAAAATGGAGGATATGGGCGCGAAGATTCAAACGCACGATAGACGCCTGGATGTGGCCGAATCCAGGGTTTCTGAACTGGAAGATGGAGCTACGTCGACGCTGAAGAGACTGGACGAGTGGAAAAGATCCTTAAAGATGTTGCTATAAAGAATGAGGACTTAGAAGCGCGCAGCAGGCGCAATAACATTCGCATAATAGGGGTGGCGGAAACAACGGCGACTGGATGCTTCAACACGTTAGTTGAAAATCTCCTGATCGAGTTATTCGGCAGGGACACTTTCACTACTGGCTTCATTGTGGAACGTGCGCACAGATCGTTGGGGCCTCGGCCTCGTCCAGGACTGCCACCCCGACCCATAATTGCTAGAATCATGAACTTCCGAGATCGAGACGCTGCTCTAAAGGCTGCCCGGGAAGCAGGCGAAGTGAAATGGCAGGGTGGGACACTATCATTTTTCCCAGACTTTACGATGATGGTGCAAGACGCACGCCGCAAATACACTGGTGTCAAAGCCTGTCTGCGTAAACTGGGGTTGCGCTACGGAATGCTATACCCTGCCAGACTACGAGTGGACGTGGATGGCAGGTTCCGCATATTTGACTCCCCCGCTGAGGCTCAAGAATTCTGTCAAGCCTATAAAAACAAAGGGTCACCTCGGGCCTCAGGCGAAGCACAACGATCGCCACCACACACAGACTCACAGATAAGTGCTGACCTGTTTGCTGAGAGCGGGCAGGGCTGACACATATCCTCTTCACCTAGGCCGTTCACTTTTGCATAATGCGTCTAAAATTGTCGATGTCATTGCAGTATTTCTATACTTGTTGAAAGTTGGATGTCGTCCCGGCTGGGATACCCGCATGGCGGAGCGTTGCCTCCTCCCATGGCACAGGCCGTATTGTGCCTCTTTCTTAGATTGTTCTTACTTTTCGAGTTTATCACTGGAACATTGCTTTTGCTAGTTGACCTTGATATTACTCCTCCTTGGGTAGGGAGATGCCTCTTAGGGCTTAATGAGAGGCTGGGTGGTGGGTGTGGGGAGGGGACTGTTTCATTCCTTGATTCTATTGTTCATATAAATGCACTGTTTTTCTTCTTGAATAATGCCTATTTTGCGGGAGGGAGGCAGCGAATGTGCACACGCCTGTTCAACTATGATATCTGTGGTTTTGAATGGCTAGGATAGGGCAGCAGTCTGGTCCTTCCAGACTTACTTTGATGACATGGAATGTACGGAGTTTAAATAACACGAGAAAGCGGAGACAGGTCCTCAACTATGCAGCGCGACACGGGGTGGATGTGCTGTTCCTGCAGGAGACACACTTGGTGCGATCCGACTCCTCCTCCTTTGCTAAAAGCTGGGGCGCGCATAGATATTTCTCATACTACAGCAGCTATGCGCGGGGAGTGGCGATACTGGTACTCAGGCGCGTCCCCTTTGTACACACTCACAGCATCATCGATGAAGAGGGCAGATATGTTATTGTCACAGGGGTGCTTCTTGGCTTCAAGATCACCTTTGTTGGGGTGTATGGTCCCAACACTGACTCCCCCGCCTTTTTCCAGAGCCTCCATGATGCTTTGCTGCGCACTGACACTGACATGTTGGCGATAGGTGGGGATTTTAACTTGTTGATGGTCCCTGCTAGGGACAGTACGCCACCCTCCCCAGATTGCAAACCCCGCTCTCGAACTGTGCTGGCTGATATGTGCGCACACTACCCGTTAATCGACATAGAGGCCCGTCTACACCCTCACTCACCCAACTACACGCATCACTCTGGAGATCCCAGCACTAGCACCAGGATCGACTACTGGCTTCTTTCTTCAGGGGTGGCTGGTTGGGTGGATACCCATACGACACTCCCACACACGGTGTCAGACCACTCTCCTATAGTACTGACTCTACTGATTCCCAGGTTGGGGGGATACGAGAGACAGTTGCGTTTTCCAAGGAAGGGCCCTGTCTGACCCGGTCTTCAAAGAAGGCATCCGTACAGCGATAGAGGAATATTTTGAGATCAACACGGGCACAGTAGACACATGGGCCACGTTGTGGGAGGGATTCAAGGCCACTATTCGAGGGGTTTGCATCACTAAGCTATGTGGGTGCCTTGCGCGAGATTCGTGCTGCCATGACACGTATCGAGACGGAAATATCCAAGCTGGACAGGGATGCACTCACTGACACAGATGACACAATAGAAGCGAAAAGGTTGGGGTTGTTGCAGGAGTTCAGGGATGCTGCAGACAGAGAATTGAAGTTTCTGTGCGCACAACATTCAGCAAGACAATATGGAGAAGGGGATAGACCTGGCAGGCTCCTAGCGCAACTGCTCCGCCCTCCCCGTCAGGCCGCGTACATATCTGACATAGTGGACGACTTAGGCGTTAGACACCACACCACCCCTGGCGTCTGCAATGCATTTCTATCCTATTACAAAACGTTATACACATCCACTCTGACGGGGGACCGTCGCGACCCTGGCCCCTACATCAATGAGATAGCAATGGTGTATCTGGAGAAATATATGCAGGACTTCTTGGCGTGCCTATCACTCCCAAATACGTCAGCGAGGCCATAGATACATTAAAGGGCTCTTCTGCACCGGGCCTTGACTGCTTCTCGGACGATTTCTATAAGGAATACAAAGAACTAGTCCCGTGCCTGATGGAGGTGTATGCGGAGGCACTTGAGAAGGGGGTTTTGCCGCCCACGCTCCGAGAGGCGGTCATTGTCCTGCTCCCCAAGCCCGGTCGTGACCCCTCCCTTTGTGGCTCCTATAGGCCCCTTTCGCTACTCAATATTGATTACAACATTTTGGCCAAGGTCCTCGCAATCCGATTATCGTTGCTGATGGAGTCCATTGTTTCGCCGGCTCAGTCCGGATTTGTCCCCCACCGCTCCACTTCCTTCAACCTCAGAACGCTGATTTCGGTACTACACAGAATAGACCCTGACACCCCGGCGGCCGCGGTGTTTTTAGACGCTGAAAAGGCGTTCGACTCCTTAGAATGGCCCTTTTTTTTGTAAGTCATGAGACGGATGGGAATGCCTGCGATGTTCGTAGCCACAGTTGAACTGCTATATACCTCCCCCAGGGCGCGGTTGCGCCTTAATGGCACCATTTCTGATAGCTTTCCTCTCTCGCGAGGAACTAGACAGGGATGCCCCCTGTCCCCCCTGCTGTATATCTTGGCCATGGACCCTTTGGTGAGACACTTTCAGGAAAAACATATGCACCGAGGTCTCCAGTTCCGCACGGGTCCGCTTCTCATTTCCCTCTATGCAGACGATACCATTCTATATGTCCGGACCCCAGAAACCAACCTCGAGCCCCTGCTTTTGGAGGTGGCTCGGTTCGGAGAGTTCTCTGGCCTCCGTATAAACTGGCACAAATCTGACATCTTCCCACTCACCCCTTCCACAGAGCGCTGGAACTGCCCGTTTCCGCTTGAGTTGCATGCAGACTCTGTGAAGTATCTGGGTATTCATATTCATCTAGACACGGTCTCCATGATTCGTCTAAATTATGGACGGGCGTTGGACTTTCTGGAAGATGGTCTCGCCCGTTGGCTCCGCCTTCCTTTATCGATGGCTGGCCGCATCGCCATAAAAAAATTATAGTGCTTCCCCGTTTTCTATATTTGTTCAACAACATCCTGATCCCACTCACCAAAATCTTCTTCACTCAACTGCGCTCGTTGCTGCTACGGTTGGTGTGGGGAGACAAAAACCCACGGGTCTCCTGGCGAACCTTGACTTTGCCTTATGAACGTGGTGGATTTGGGGTACCCGATTTTTATCTTTACTACTTAGTCGCGCAATGCTCTTATGCACAACCCTGGTTTCACCCGGACACTAGGATTCCATACCTGAAGCCGGAAGCGGACTTGGCGATGCCAATCAACCTCAAGACAATACTACCCAAGGGCATACCCCGAGATCCACAGGACATACAGACCGTTTCCACTACGTCCTGGGCTTGGATACAGTTGCGCAGGCTAATTCAGCTTGACGTACTGTACTCGCCGGCTCTCCCCCTGCCGAACCCCCACTGGTTCCCTATCACCGCTGAGAGCGTGGTCTGCAACACGTTATCAAAATACCAGATCATCACGATAGGTGATTTGTTCCCGGATGGACATGTTTTTTCAGTGTCGGAAGATTAGCGATTCACTGACCGGACGTTTATGGACTCATTTGTCCTGACCAGATTGCGATCCATGCTTAGAGCAAAGTTCCCCTCGTTTCCACTCTCCCCGGGTGAAATGGCGCCCCTAACCTTCTTAATTCAGTCCCAGACGGGCGCACACATGGTTTCTAGGTTGTATAAACTCTGTGTGGCTGCGCTACCTGCCTCGGATACACAGTTTTGTGCGGCATGGTAGACTGATCTGGGTGGTTCTATCTCAGATGACCAATGGGATGCTTGTTGCCAAGTTACCAAAGACGTCTCAATTAATAGTAGGCATAAATTGATACATTTCAAATTTTTGAGGCGGCTTTACTTCACGCCGGCCCTAACTCACAAACTCGACCCGGCCAGACCCCACTGCTGTCCCAAATGAAAAGCCCCACACGCCAATTTTGCACATCTTACCTGGACATGTCCCAAACTACATGAGTACTGGCTACAGGTGCACCACATATTGGGCGACATTTTAGAATGCGAGCTGCTGCCCATACCAGAGATTGCGCTGCTGGGTTATGTTGTGGAGTTCCCCCGTGCTACGCGGAAACATGATGCCATAGGCTTTTTGCTCGCAAAGAGGGAAATTGCTATACTCTGGGGGTCCAGACGAATCCCCACCTCCAAGGCGTGGCTACGCAGTCTGGCTCACTGCAATGTAAATAGTGTAGAATACTCCACACAGGTCCCGACGGCTTCACGCCCAGTGGATATCTGGGGCCCATATCGACAATACATTAGCAAGTTAACGCAAGCTGCACAATCTCAAGCTGCGAGTTCTATTGTCCCGGAAGGGGTGGGATAGATACCGATGCCCTGTCGAGAGAGCCTGGCTTGCCGTGTAGTGAATGTCTTGCTATTACTTTTTTGTGACTGAGAGGGGGAGGGGTACCACGGATCCAATTGTTGATGGTGCCTGAGGGGAGGGTGCTTGTTTCCCTATTTCTTCGCCTACTTGACTCCGAATGGCGATATTGCACTACTTACGTTTGCTTGTGTATCATTCCGTCACTCCTCGTCTATCTAAGCCAACACTATCACCACCTCAGTCATGATTGCTGTGTTGCTTGTCGCTCTCTCTCTCACGCTGGCATTTTCATTATTGTTATGTTTGGAAATATATGTATCTCTTTGCCTTATCCTTGCATACATGCGATTCACAACCAGAACTGGAAAACGGAAAACTGGATTCTAGAATGTGTTACAACATCTGTAATGTTTTTGGTCACGTCTTCCGGATGCTTATTTTGTATAATGACTACAGATGTTGTCAATGTACTCTGTTTACTATTTGACTGTATGCTTATACGGACCAACCTGTTGCTAATAAAGAGATTTTTAAAAAAAATAAAAAAAACATTGTGTCATTAAGGTTGTTTTCCTTTATTGACACCCACACATCGTTTATTTATTTGATTGCCTCAAGAAATACTGAAATAAATTAATAAAACTATGAGCATTTTCTTTTAAGTGCTACTTTGTGATTGCCAGAGAAAGCAGCTTGACACATGGTTAGATACTTTCTTGTATTTATATATAAACAGTTTGTGATATTTTCTTCAGATATGAGACACAGGGAATATGGTGAGGGGGCCTGTTAAACACTTTTCTTGAAGCAAGACTTTAACAGTCTTAAATTACAAAATGGAGACTCCAACTAGCAAACCATGTTAGATCAGTTTGAATAGTGCTCTAGAGCTTTGAATGCTTTTATTGTAATGGGGTGTGGGGGGGAGGAACACCAGCAGATGTACCTTTTTTTCCGGAGATGTGACCATATATTGCATTTGCAAAAAAGGTATCTTGCATAGGTGGACTCTGACAGGGAGAGCTGCGCCAATCGTTCTGTAAGTGGCATGATGCACAGATGTAGGCCTCTGATAGGATACCCCAAGCTTCAGAGGCACTGATCAGTTTTAATGACGATACTTCCACACCAATCCTTGTAGAGTTTAGTCTTTCTGTCCACCCTAGCTTCTACTGGTTCCAGTGCTCTCTCCACAGTTAAGCTGTCCCCATCAAAGTAAACCCTAACATTTCTATCTAGAACACACGCCCAGAGTTCTCTCATTAAGGTGGTGAACCATAAGGTGTTAACTATATATTCTTAGAGGTATTATTACATAGAAAATACATACTACCATCTAATTCACTGCACTTGATCCCCTAACAAAATCCAAATAATATAGAAACTAAAATATTTTTTAAACAAAATAAGCAACTCTAGGAGCTAAACAGTTATGAAAGTTCTGAATAATGAAGTATTAAAAGAAGAAATGAACAATAATATAAACTGACAATATGTTCATACATAGATTGTCCACAGGTTGAACTCAATCAGATAAATGATGTGGCTATCACACACTCAGAATCTAACTTCAAAGGTAGGCTTGATATATCACCAAAGGTTCATTTTCTTTCTCTTGTTACAGGCGTTTTTTTTTACTTTCCTCTTCCTGACAGTCATTCAATTGATTATGCCGTTTTCCTTATTCGACTTCAATCTTCCAGATCTACATTTCTGTTTAGCCTCACCATCCTCACTGGCACATGGTACTCTTTAGTTTGTTCCCTCCTCATCGTCTATCGACCAGTAACTTGATGGTTCTCTGCTAGAATACACCTCCCTATGACCTTCTCCACCTCTTACATTCTTTGAAAAAGCATGCTGACTCAAGTGCCACATTTTAATGTCATCCAACTTTACTGCATTCTTCAATACCTAAACGAGCCTCCTTGGCTCTGAAAACTTACAATTTTCCTTTGCTACTTAAAACACCACCTTTCACACTTGTCCACTGTCTTTCTCAGATGGTCACTTGTCTGACACTGTGTTTGCTGTCATAAAACATTTTATAGCATTCCTGGGTCTTTCAAATACACTGCTTGATATTCCATATGGCCTGCATCAGGCCTGTCATCCAGCAGACTGTGGCGTTGCCTAAAATTGTGGGAGCCCCCTTACTGAATGTGAAGAGTGCCCCTGACTCTCCCATATCTTACAGATATTCATTGGCCTTGGGTGAAATGGAGCCACTTTGAAGGGTGTATGGGCTTTTGAAGGGTTGCCCCGCGTGCCGTATGTCTGCAAGGGCCTATATCATGATCCTGCAGGGCGAGTTAGACCTTTAAATACAGAGAACTTCCCTCATGATGGAAAAATAGGGTTGTCCTGTTGACAATGCAGATTTATGGCATATATCCACAACATTTTTTTAATTCAGAAATAACTTTGTCATCATTACTGACAGCAAACTGTATTGTTCCCTTAATAACCCTGTTGCAGATCTCAACAGCTCCATGTCGTCCGGGGAGATACAGTGGTGTGGTTTTGTGCTAAATGCAATTGAGACCCTTGTTGCGAGTTTGTGCAGGGTTTTGAATTACGAATGAGGTGAAGTTTATTGCACGTGGTAATTACTGGGTGGAATAAAGTTTGAATTCCCTTGAAATTTCAGAAGGTCAAATCTACCATACCGCCATGCATTAAGCAGAGATCCTCTTCGCTAAGTTCATTATAAAGTTCTCTGCATTACTCAATTTCTAAGCTCACCAATTCTTTCTTTGGCCCCCTCTTATATATAATTTAACATCTCACATAAAGTTGTACTTTTTATAGCTTCTAATCTCTATTCGTAGGCAAAACAACACTTTCTGTCATTGCAAGAGGCAATCTACTGTGAAAATGTGTTAGAGCATAATTAAGCCTTAAGCATATTTGTATATAAAGTCTTGAAATCGCATTGATAGTCTATCATTCCTCACTGAGGATTTAGAGAGTCCATCAGTTGTCAAGAACTTGACATGAGACTGTTATCTCAGGGAGGAATGAACTTGTTTCCCCAAACAAATTTCTTTAAGTCTTTCAGTGTCCATACACGACCTGGTGTTTCTCGTTAAATCACCAATAATTTTCCCATAGTGTGGGATAATTATGTAGATACATAGATCATCACCACCTTCTTACTAGATTGCTCTATCTGAAATATCCCCTTTCCACTGGCACTGGGGGAAATTCCACTTTCTTCCCTTAGAACCCTTGCTATGGAAGAGCATTTTGTATCACCTCGAGATTTCTGATATTCCTGTATCCTTTAAAATATTTAATTATTTTTAAGTAGGAATCGTGATGAATGATTATTCTCAGAATATTTCTGCACACATTTTCAGGCTTTTTTATTCATATTTGGCATAGAAATGCTCATAAACAGTTGCTACCTTATTTAAGAAAATCTCCTCTTTCAACTGTTACCCCAATTCAGTAAAGATATTAAGATGGTTCAATGAGCGAGCCCTCATAATATTCACTCAATGGCCCAACGGTGGGAAGAAGAAGAAAAAGAAGCAGACACACCAAGGACATAACAGAAGAATAATAGTTATGCTACCTCAGTCTTCCCAGTCTCTCCTCAATTCCTTTCCCAGTGACCATATAACTAAACCACTCCTACCTCCTCAAAGAGGATAGGTTCAAGCCCCCAGTATCCTTTTATTTATTTTTAAGAAATTTATTTTATTTTCACCTGGTATAAAGTTACAAAGCATTCAAATATTATTTCAATTCATCAAGTTCATCAAGTAAATGCATACTCAAACAGAAACAGCAAAATCAAAAAAAGGAAAAATAAAGAGATAATCATATTTCATGTTATAAAATAACAATACTAAACAAGCATAAAACAAAATCAGAAAAAATCAAATGTAAATGTCAATTCAGTTCTAAATTCCCCCAGATTCTCTCATATTTCTGCAGCGATTTGACACCCCTAAGTTCTGCTAACGTATATTCCATGGTTTTGACTTCATTAACCAAGTACCACCATTCCAGAGCATTGGGTGGATTAGGGTTAATCCAGGCCCTAGCTAAAGTTAGTTTGGCACAGGAAAATAAAATGGATAACAATACGAGGTGTGATTGATTTGTAAAATGTGGACTTAATATTACCATAGGGGCTGTTATTGGTGAACTGAGAACATTTTTATAGCTAAAATTTTCCCCACTTCTTCCCAGAATTTCCCAAGTTTTGGACATGAAAACAGCATATGTACGAGATCTGCCGCGTATTCATCACATTTCGGGCATTTGGTTTTCTCTCCCAAGATGCTGTTTGAGGTCCATTTAGAAAACTTTTCTGGGGTATAGTATAACATATATATAGTTCTATATTGCTGTAGTCGTAAGCTAGACGATCTTACATGATAAAGAATATTAGTGTAAGATTTGCTTATTTGTTTTCCTGATATGTTAATTCCTAGTTTTAAATTCCATTTATTAGCTAATACTTCGTTATCGTCAGTTCTTAAGCCTATAAAGAATTTGTATGCCGAGCTGATTATTGATTTCTCTTTTTTAGAGTTTAAAATGTCCCAAATACCCCCGCTCGACAAGGTTTTAATTCTATTCTTCCGCACAAGGAAGTCGTATATTTGCATGTATTTAAACTCATGCGTGTCGAGCAGTCCATATAGTTGTTTTAAGGTGCGAAAATCCATTATGCCTTGGGAATTATATAAATCCCCTAGTACCGCAATTCCTTTCGATTGCCACCTTCGAGATTCCCCATCACTGAATATGCTAGGCAGTCCAGGATTGTCCCATAAGATTAATTGGGTATGAAATATGGTGCTTTTACAGTGAATAAGTATATCCTTCCATATTTTTACTATATCCTGCGCGGTCTTAAATTTAACCCTCTTGTAGAAGTTGGGGTCTGTAATACGAAGTAAAAATTGTTTGGAATCTCCCTTTAATAATAAATGATGGTAGAAAAGCAAGTCCTCTGTATCCAGTAGCGATTTAATACGTCTTATAAAAGAGGCCCAGAAGTAAAGTTTCATGTCGGGAAAATTGAGACCGCCGGATCCGATTTGGTTTTTTAACATCTTTAGCGATCTCCTAGCCTTCTTGTATCCCCAAATAAAGTTACAAAAGACGCTATCTAATTGTTTAAAAAAAAGCCTATTCTGTGCCAAAGGGATTGATCTAAATAAATATAAGTATTTAGGTATAATTTTCATTTTTATTAGATTTATTCTACCGATTAAATTTAGTGGAAGTCAATGCCATTTTTTTAAGTTCGAAATGGTAGTTTTCATTAGTTTATTATAATTAATATTATTTAGTTCTTTAATATTTGAGGTGATTTGTACTCCAAGATAGGTCGCAGTTTTACAAATTTCAGGCATTGGTTGAGGGGGAACAAAATTAGCTATTATTTGAGTTTTATGAGCATTTAGTTTGTAACCAGATACGTTGCCAAATTTGGATGCTTTCAAGTTGATTGCTCTCAAAGAGTCAGTAACTTCGGTCGAATAAATAGCGATGTCATCCGCATATGCGGTCATTTTTAAACTCTGCCTGCTAGTTTTAAAGGGTCTTATTCCTGGTTGATTATCCAAAGCTTTTAAAAATGGTTCCAGTGAGAGGGCAAATAATAAAGGTGATAGGGGGCACCCTTGACGTGTGCCTCTTCTGATTGAAAAATAATTTGACGTGAGACCACCATAGCTAGTATATGCGGATGGGTTGTCATAGAGTGCCCGAATCCCATTTAAAAAGTTTCCGCCGAACCCCATATATCCCATTATGTGCCATAGATAGTCCCATCCCACCCGATCGAATGCTTTTTCGGCGTCAAGCATTATCATAGCTAGGGGAGTGACTCTACCTCTGCTATGTCAAAGGCCGTTATTGCCGTGTTTACATGGGCTGATGTGTCCCTCCCCGTTACAAACCTGTGGTGTTGCGTGCTTACAATTTTAGGCATTAGTGGTGCAAGTCTTCTTGCTAAGCATTTTGCAAAAATCTTTGCGTCGGCATTAATCAAGGAGATAGGTCTGTATGAGCCCATCTCCTCTTTAGGTTTACCCTTTTTGTGAAAAAAAATAATTTTCGCTTTGTTCCAAGAGTGTGGAGCAGACCCTGTTCTGCCAATATGAGTGATTACTTCTAGGAGAAAGGGTGTTAACTCGTCCAAGCATGATCTATATACTTCCAAAGGAATAATATCCTCCCCAGCGGCTTTTCCTAATGGCAGTGATTTTATAGCTTCTTTTAATTCTTCACTAGTTATTTCTAAAGCCAGATCTTCTGCTTCATAGATTGATATTTTATTCGTTGGATTTTCTTTTAAATAATTGTTAATTATATTATCATTAGGCGTATTCTCCGGTGTATACAAGATTTCATAATATTTGGCGAATTGTTGTATTATATTATCTGTCTGATTATATCTCTTATTATCGACCCCTACAATTTGTGAAATCGTAGACTCTGCTCTATCCTCTGCTACTTTAAATGCTAAAATTTTCCCAACTTTGTCACCACCCTCATATTGTGTAAATTTGTATTTGTGAATCTGTGCACTCCTTTTTTTTTAATAGAATTTCTTTGGTCTTACATTTTAACTGACTAAGGTTTGTACTAATAACCAGAGTTGACAAATTTTCTCTTAGAGCCTCTACAAGTTTTTTCTCCTCAACGGCAATATCAGAAGTCAGGGTTAAATTGCATTTGTGTCTTTCTTGGTTTTGTTTTAGGACAAAAGTTTGTGTAAACCCTCTAATACTGGCTTTACATGTATCCCATACTGTTAGGCATGAGGCAGTGTTTCTATTAAAGATCAGAAATTCTGTAATATGTTGTTTCAGTTGTGAGATGAAAATCGTATTTGATATTAAATTCCTTGGAAATGTAAAAGCTCTAGGAGGGTTGCGATTTAGAGAGGTGGTAAATTCAATCATAATGGGGTTGTGATCAGATGTTATACGTGGATATATGACCATTGTTGTTGATCTCATCAACGAGTCTGATATTAAAGCCATGTCTAAACGTGAGCATAGCTTGTGAGGAGCAGAGTAATATGTATAGCCTGGGGTGTTTGGATATAGCAAGCTCCAAACATCTCTAACATTATGTAGCTTACATAAATCTAAGATAGATGTTCTAGTTTTAGACATTCGCTTATAATTACCTGGGCGTGTTGTATCCGTCTGACAATTCATAATGCAGTTAAAATCACCCATAATTATAACTTCTCCTTCCCAGTCTAATAAAGCTATATTTAGTTGCTCAAATACTCTAGGATCTTCTTTGTTAGGCCCATATACAACACATGCTACAAGCTTCATATTGTTAAAACAGAGTTCAGTGATTGCCCACCTCCCCCATTTATCAGATTGTGTCTTAGTTATTTCTACCTTGAATCTTTTGTCTTTTAATATAGCCACCCCTCTAATGGGAGAAGCAGCTGCCGAGTTAATAATCATCTCGAGGCCCAGTTGATTCAGCAGCTTCTTATCTCTGTCTATGATGTGAGTTTCTGATAGAAATACTAAGTGGGGATTATATAAACTTAGTTCTTCAGCGACTAAATGCCTCTTACGCTTATTGTTTAACCCTGAGACGTTCCATGCCAAACATCTAATATTCTGCATCTTTAATGTGATGAGTGATGCCTATTATCAACATAATTTTGTATTTTGCCAAATATAAATAAAAGTACTTAACAAACATAAATCTCTCCTCGAGTCTTTCTACCAGGTTGAAAATATTTTTTTCCCCCTTTTCCCCCAGCCCTTCCTCCACCCGTCCACCCCACACACTCCCTCCCCAAGCTGCGAAGACCTTCCCTCCCCTCCCCCCCTTAACTACTGCTGCCGTTGATAAGGCAGCGCTTACGGCTTGGAACCTAGGGCCCCACCCCCTCCACCCTTTGTGTCTTTGTGTCTGCTAATAGTATTGATTCATCTTGTATTGATAGGGTAACAGATCTTTTCCATTTATTTTAGTCTTTTTCTCCTGATGTCGTCAGCTAGATATGGCTGTTATATCTGTATTTCCATCATACAGAGATAAATATAAGCCCCCTCTCTTTCATTTTCACTCTTTAACTATTTACTCTTATTGACACTGGTTAAGTATGCCTGTGCTTCCTGTACTTCACTAAAGAAGTTTGTATGCCCTTTCATAATCACTTTAAGTCGGGCAGGTTCTTGCAGATATGCTAGGCCACCCAATTTATTGATTGGATCAATAAATTTGCGCATTTCCCATCTCTTATCCATCGTAGCTTTGCTTAAATCTGAACGAACAAAAATAGTAAAATTATCGATAGTTATAGGAGTGTTGGGTTTAGCTTTTTGCCACACCGCTTGCAGTAGCAAAAAGTTGCCAAAATGAATCAGAAATGGACGTGGAAATTTGCTATTCAGGCGTTTTTGACCAAGTGGAAGTCGATGTGCTCTTTGCACTTGGGAGTCCCAGTCCCAGTCAGAGAGATCCGGAAATGCACGGGGCATCAGTCTCACCAAAAAGGCCCTAGGGTCTGACCCCTCTGCCCCTTCCGGGATTCCATACAGTTTAAGGTTTGATCTTCTTAAACGATTTTCCAGGTCCTCTACTTTCCCCTGGAGTTGAGTTAGTTCTGTATCGTGGCGCTCCACAGTGGCATCGACCCGTTGTGTTCTTTCTTCCACCAAAACTGTACGCTGTTGGAGCTCTATTATCTCCTGTGTGACCCCCTTTAATATGGAGGCTATATCAGTTATTGAAGTTTGCAGTCTTATATTGTCGCTTTTTAGCTGCTGATAGTGTGCCTCCGATTCTACCCTCTGGTTTACCAGGAGCTTTAAAATAGTGTCTAACTGGGGGTGGTCAGCATTACCCAGCTTGGTCTCTTCTTTTGATTTTGCCTTCTTACTTTCAGCGTAAGGCTTATTTAATTCAAAGTCCGTGTCTGCTGATGTTAGTGGATCAGACGAGGAAGCATCTAATAGGAGACCTTTTTCCCCTGTGGTCTGTTCATTGGTTTGTTCATTAGTGATAAGGTTAGGAGTTTGCGTCATCGAATAAGACCCTGTTTCCGGAATTTGCTGTATCTCATTGTCATTGTCTGTAGGGCTTCCCCCAGAGAGCCTTAGAGTCATATTCTTGACTAACCCCTTAGCCTCCATCCACTTTCTTAGCGGGCTTTTATCGATAACAGTTTTTCTTGTAATTAAGGGGATTGCTCCTGTAGCCAGGTTAGACAGAGCTCTACCTCTCTTTTTGTGAATTGTCTTGGCTTTACCTCTGCGTTTCCGTGGAGGTAGCTTATTCAAAGTCTTATCTGTAGATTTATCCAGTTCCTCCTCTGTGTCGTAATCACAGTCCTCAGAAGAAAGGTGTTCCTCATTAGGTTCCAAAGTTTGTTCTGTCCCGTGATTGCTCACAGGTCCCATGGCGAGGCTGTTAATTTCTTCCAATGCACTTTTGCCGTTGCTATTGAAGTTTCCATCTTTGAAAAGATAGCTGCAGTTTTGGAAATACAGTCTGAAGTAGCATCTAATAATGGTTTAGCGGTGTTTAGTGGTTGGGATCTCTCGTTTGCCATCCCATTCACCGCCTCTACCCCTATCGTTGTCTCAGGACTTTCAAGTTCTATTATCTCCTGAGTCCTATTGCCTTCAGTCAGGGTAGGAGTATTAGATAACTGAACAGGATCATCACAATGGTTATTAACTGTAATTCCATCTTCCCCTGTGGCTGTCCCGAATTTAGCACTTTCATTAATGTCTGCGTTTTTTAGCATCGTTTTTTTTGGAACTGTCCCACAGTTTAGCATAGGAGGGCGCAGGATCATCTTACCTGCCATCTTCTTATCGCTCCCCTTTATAGTAGCAGTCTTATTGGGGTTGTCCGTCCCTCCTTGGGCTTATGCTGCTAGCGTTGCCGCTTCTGCTTCTGTTTCCGCGTTCACTGCCGGTTTCTCGGCTCCTCCCAGCGCCTTGGTTGCTGAGATCCCTGTGACCGGCGGAGCACAGAAGGCACAGATACGTGTATAGCGGTCGCCGCCGCCGCAGCTGTCGTTGAATTCTTGGTGTTTTGCGTAGTACGCGGAGGGTGTTTGGGTGACATGCCTTCCGAAGTTGCAGTTGCAAGCCGTGGTTTGGCCAGACCAAACACGTCGATCCCTGAGCGAGCGATCCGCCTCTCAAGCCAGACCTTCACCGCTCGCCAGATCCTCGTCGAACGCCACAGCATCTGTCAGATATCCGTGAGAATCCAAAGCCCCGCGTCAGATAACTACCACGGGTGAGTGGAAATAAAACTTTGCAGATATGATGTCCTGTCGAGTTGAAACTGCTTTCGTGTATTTCACCGCTCAGCCACCGCTCAATCTCGTTGGATACTTATGCTTTCGTGCATTTCACCGCTCAGTCACCGCTCAGTTTCGCTGGATAAAGTTATCAGGATCGCGGTCTATCCCCCGTCCCTGTGCTTTTAGGAGGTTTTAGCAGTCTATTAGCACTGTCGACATCGGAGTGGAGGGAGAAAGCTCCTGGTCCGCCGCAAGCAGAGTCCTCACTCCGCCATCTTGGACTCCAAGCCCCCAGTATCCTAATGATGTCCACAATACAAGCTGCTAGAAGGCTTCTCAGTTTTCTTTCAAACTCTCCAGAAAGGTTCCAGCCGAGTCCACTTGCAAGAACATAAAAAGATTGCTCTCATGTTCCACTCTGAGTCTAGCTGGAAATTCCACCGATGCGGTCACCTCTTTAGCTGATTGTTCCCTTCTCATTTCCACCAAAGCTTACATATTAGAGTTGAAGTTAGGAAAAAACAATGTTTGACAAAATGTTGCAGCATAGTGCTACATCTTTACAGTGCCCCATGTCATTGATTTCTCTTTGCACACTTTAGTAAAAACTCTAAAGGCTTTCCTGTGTATCTCTTGCTGTCCTTTCCGCCGAGTCCCCAAAAGATTCTTTACTGCCTTGAACATCTCTTTAGAGAGCAGGTCTGTGGCAATATCTGAAGGGACCCTAAACACTCTCAGAAGAGTTCTTCACTGTAGATTATCCAGAATCTCAATTCTGGTGCCCTGTTTTGTTGAGGCCTCAGTGGTGCAACCTTCGAAAGAAGTTACGTTCTGGAAATTAGTTTTCATCTCCCTTTGCCTCTCCACCAGAGTTTGCACGGATTTACTTCTAGTTTGTAACATGAAATGTTTTTGCTTTTATTTGTCCAATTATTTCAGACTTTCTGCTCCTTTGAAATTGTGGCTCAAAGGTACTCAGCTAGTTAATTTGGAGTTCTGATTTCTCTGTATTATGTAACTGTTATTGTTGCATAATAGAAGTTAATATAATTTTATATGGGAGAATACTCAGAATTTGGTTATTGGTTACAGCTTTATGTTGAATGGTTCGAAAGGATAACGTGGTCGAGAAGCACATTTAACATGGAGTGAAACTAAACGGGCAACGCCAATTAATGGAATATATAATTACATTATTTATGGGAATGTGTTCCCAATCAATTGCTTGTTGTGTCAAATATTCTTTAATCAACGATGTATCGAGAACGTTCCTCTCTGAAAAAGGTTTATTATTTTTGTTTTTTAATATACATTTTAATCAATGAAATAAAAAGGTTTTCAGTCTGGCCCCCATACATGTTGAGCCCCCATTCATCAGGGTTTCCTGCATGACACAAGCTGATGAAATGTAATCGGAGGGTGTGGTGTTCTGGTCAGTGCTGCCGACTTTAAAACTGGGCCCCCAGGTTCGATTCCAGGTATCAACAACCTGTGATTTCTGGCAAATAAGTATCTTCTCATACCCCCAAAAAAATATCTGACCATTTGTAATGTAGCTGCTACTTGTCTAAAGCGACCAGTGTCATTGGACCATGTTTGCAGTACATAAAACTGTTAAAGAAGAAATGTTCCATTGCAGTGCCAACAAGCATTGGCAGAGCCAATTTAGCCTCGTCTTTGCCAGAGCTACTGGTGTTGCCAATGTGTTTTAGCCATAGAGTGGAGGGGCATAGAGTTGAGTGAAGTGTTGTAGAGCGGCATAGCTTGGAAGGGCGCAGAATGGTGGAGTAGAGCCTTAGGGGTGGAGTAAAGTAGAGTGTCAGAGTGGATGGGAGTCGAGTGTAGAGTGTTGTGGAGTGGCATAGCTAGGAGTGGAGTAAAGTGCCATGGAGTGGAGTAGAGTGCTGAAGAGTCAAGTTTTCATGGTGTGGTAACCCTCTGCTGTTGCAGACAACACATTTTTTAATTGAAATGACCATTAGATTTGCACTAACAGTTTACTGATAAATCTATACAGTGGACGGACAACATGTGGAAATGGCATCCCTTAGTGTATGGATTTTGTTTTGATTGTATTAAAACATTTGTTTCCACCCAACTTCCAAATTACAAAAAAAGTGCTTTATTTGTGCTTTCCTAGTTCTGACATATTCTGAAATATTTGCACTGTGCATTTACCAACATATAATTTGTGTTGTGTGCTAGGAAAAAACCTTATATTTTCCATTTCCTGGTAAGATTGTCATATAAATACTCTCACTTTGAAGTCAGAAAAAGAAAAGTAAAGAACACGGTCCCTTGGAAGTCAGAGATTGACATTTGACCTCTGTCTTCGAACGAACACCAAATGTGACAAGATAAGAGCCAAATGTAAAGGCCAGTTCACAAAATGGAGGATTCGGGAAAAAAAGGAGCAATAGTGAACACGTTTTGCTCTACGGGAGGGACAAAGACATGTTGGACTGCCTAAACCAAATATAGCCAGCAAATAGAAAGCCAGAAAATGTCAGTTACAAACCACAGAGTCAATGATAAGCAATGAGCGGAACGCATTCCTAAGGAAGCTTGTCAGAATGTCCACAAGAAGTCTTGGCAACCAGACTGCTAGGCTGTCTTGTAGGCTTTGACCTAAAAATGAATGCCCTCCCACAGAAGGCTCGATATACATATGGGCCACAATGATAAATGTTTATTACGTTCATGGATTAAAATGAATATAAAAAAATAAGTGACATATAATGTTACAAATAAGGAACTTTTCTTAGAAGAGCAGTTTTTATCCATATAACATTCTGTTATTTGGTAGTGCCTGGATTGTGAACTGGCAGTGTAGCCACACCCCATGTTAAGTTAGCAAGGGCTTTTCTCATCGAGACAAATCTGTCTGGAGTCTCGCTTCAATCTGTATGATCTTTTTCACAATGTTTCTCATTCTGACAACACAGTTTATCCAGGGCAGATGAATTGTTGATGAATACCCTGTCAGCAGCTGTAGATGATTTTGAATATTGTTCGTCAACAGAGTGCTTGATTTTGTTGGATGATTGCACAACTCCCAGAGTGGGTACCCTTCCGTCCCCTATTACCAGACAATATTGCCGCCTTTGTGGGTGGCAACTGTCCTACAGTCATGGGGTACAAGCCGTTTGCATACACCCTCTACTGCCTCTCCCTGTCTTAATCTGTATAGTGGGTCAAACCTGCTGTCTCGATGATTGAGGAAGAAACTTGCTGTCGCTGCAGTGTAGTTAGAACATGTCTGTATTCAGCCCCAGTTCCTAAAAGTACAGCCGTTCTACCTGCTTATGTGAGAACTCTTGTTCACCATGCAGTGCAGGGATCAATGATCTGAGACGGTTGCCCATCCAGACCAAAGGCTGCATCGGAGGGCTGTAACGAGGCACAAAGGAATATCAGAATCCCTCTGAACAGACTGCTGTTAGGGCACAATTTACCAAAGGCCTGTCATAATCCTGAAATGTTTACTATGCCCACTGTGTGTCTACTGGTGGGAGGCTTTTGATCAGTTCCCTACATTAACTTGTGGAGGCCTGGTCTCCAAATGAGTACCAACATCATACTTTGCCTGGGAGCCTTTTACAGCGGCATCCAGTTAGGCACATTTCTACATCTGACCATAAACACTGAGACTGACAGCCGTCAACGGTCAAGAAAGCTTGAGAATGCTAGAGCAGATTGTTTCTCGTCCTCCTTCGCTGCAGACATGCCTACTCGCTCCTGAACCAAACTGCGCACACACAAGCTGTTATAGAAGCACTGCTGTTCCTGTACACATCCAAACGTAATCACCCTGACCTCACTCCATCCAAGAATTTAGTAATATTGTGAGCTGCTGAATCACTGCTCTTTGACTTCATGTTTCTGTATTGCCTTTTAGAACAGTGTTTGAATGTGCTTAAATCCGAACAGCGCAGGCAATGATACTAAGTATTCACAGGCTACATTACTCAGCTTTTATGTTATTGGAGATAAAATCACCTTGTTGTCTTAAGACTTAACACTGCCTGGACTTTTTCTTAATGTTAGCTTAATGTGGTGGCTGATAGTAATGTTCTATCTCACAACCAACATTCACAAGTAAGCCATGATAGTTCAACCACTCTAATCACTAAAAGCCAAGCCCTAAATAAGAGACATTTAAAAATTAAGAGAGGTTGCAGTAGTAGTGGCTTCTGTGGTTTGAGCGACAATGGCAACTTAGAAGGGCAGCTTAGTTGCCCCTGAGATCTCTAGAGCCCGATAAGTACCCTTTCTTCTTGTTGGAGTAAAGGAGGACCATGGCTGGTATCAATGTAGGATTCACCCTTTATCAGCAGTGGAATAAAATAAACAACTCCGGCCCCATGGGTGCAATAGATTACATGTTATTCAAAAGAGTAGGACTTAGCAAATCTTTGAACATAAATCAACCCTGTAGCTATGTGCGTGTGTCCAGTTGTGAACAGGGGCTTTCCCTGCAGATGACTTCCCTCATCGTGTAAGACTATCAGTAAAAGTGGGTAATTAGCATTGTAGATCCACTTAAAAGCTATACCAAATTGAGGTTGGAAAGAAGGCACTAATACAGAGCTTTGAAATATCGCCTTATAGTTCTAATTTGTGGTCAAGGATCATGTGGTGAATGATTGTGTTCTTTCCCATTAAACTTCTTATGTGATGACCCCTGATGTTGTCTCTCATTTCAAAACAGGATAGTAAAGCATAGCTGAAGTCATACTTGTATGGAACGAAGTTCAAGTTTTTGTTGTAAATGAAATTGGACTACTTTGAAAGGTGTTCTCTCGTTAGGATAAACCCTGGGATCTGATGAAAGGAGTTGCCTGTTTTTTTGTACTTAATGAAGGAACAGTTCTTTCATTCTAACATTGAAGTTACTTGCCTCCGGGTGCCAGGCAAATACGCTTCACACAAAACGATTGATAAGTTAAGGAAAAATAAAATGTCTGGTTTTTTTTTCTGTGTGTCTGAATGATGTATTGTTGCATTTTGTTATACTATACATTTGCGGTAATTTGGTTAGCCTTCCAAAAATTGCACAAGCCAGTGGTGGTCAGGAAAATCGGAGTGCAAAGTTTGCCCGTATGTATAAATAACGCACAAGGACTAACAAACATGTAACATAGAGAGGCACACAAGTACTGCATGACGGGGGAAATGCTTACTTCTTTTAGCGCTTGTTAGTCCTTGTGCGTTATTTATATATACGGGCAAACTTTGCACTCCGATTTTCCTGACCACCATAGTTGGGTGAACAGAATGAGATATCGTGCCAATTTTTGTATTAACAAGAATGAGTGGGATTGCGATAAAAATAATGCATGCGATAGAGCACGCACCTATTGATAAGCATACCTGTCCTGGCACTACAATAAGCCCTCCACGGACACCTGATTACCACGATTTTGATCACAAGAAGCTTCCCTAATTACAGTGGCATGAAGTATGAAAGCACAGAGACACAGCACGACGTAACAGGCTAGTAAGAATGACCAGGCCTGACAAATGTTTACTTTCTCTCTTCTCCACAGGTCTTTTGCTTTTTAATACTCATGCTCATCCATTTTTGATCGAGCATCTTACCATTGGCTATTTTGCCAATAGGTACATGAGGATTTAGGATAGGGTGTGCCTTTTAGGGGGCCCATACCGTCCATCTCCTTGTTCATGGTCCTGATGAATACCGGGTACTCACCCTTATGGTAGAAACATGTTGACCAACCCACCAATACACATATAGAGATACTTTGGTTGTAACTTCTCTCCCAGTATCTCGTCACCCCTTTTTAACATTGTCCAGTTGCGTTAAAATAAAATTCACATTTTTATAAGTTAAACCGGGACAATTTTTAACATTCCTTTTTTTGCACCTACATTCACAACCTGCTCCACTGTACTTCAGGTGTTGAAGCACGCCCTGGTGACGCTAGGCCACCAGGATGGACCCCGATGATGAAGCATGTCACCACTAGGTTGGTGAGTGAGGGGTTTCTTACAAAAGGATGAATCCTTTCCTTTTATCATTCAAAACCCCCCTTTAGGAAACCTTCAGTTTTACCTCTGGTGGTACTCCTCTCTTTGTTTTACTCAGTCCTTGACCAGGGGAATAGGAGTATTCTCCGTTCACCCCAGGTGAACACCATCCCTTGCTCTCCCCCCTGTTTTCCAGACTTCCAGGTATCGCCAAACCATTGCTTACTCGCTCGTGTACAAACTTGCGCAACACAGGGTGGTTGGTTTTGCTCAGCGGAAATATTCAGCGCTGTGCAGACATTGACCCACTCACTTATTATTTCCTGGTTTGAGGCACTGGCAGCTGTAGTCTTCGGAAAAAGTGAGTTCAGTCATCTCACAGGCACCTTTTGGTATAGAGTGAGGGCCTGGAGCAGCTGCACAGCCCTTCAAGTATTTTTGGGACGGCACATGCATATCCACTCTGTGTTTCCAGATGTGGTCTACCGCCACATTGCACACCCTGCAAAACAGCACTCCACCATCAGCATGCATCAAGTCACCATACTCTCTGGCCTGATCTGCTGCTGTTATATGGGTAGGTAGATGTGATCGGTGCTGCACAGCCTTCACATGCCGCAGAAACTTCTCCATCCTGCTTTTGTTTTGGGGGCTTGTTGCTCCCTTTGAATCCAAAAGATCTTGGTGGTTGTGGAAAAGTCACGTAACTCACCTACAAATATATTTGTGTTTGTGGATGCGTTCCAAAGGGAAAAAAAGCATCGCAATTGTTGAATTGAACGTTAAGAAAATGTAAAGAAGCAGTGATTAAAAATGCACGTAACTCAGAAGGACTAGCAAATGGCAAAAAAATTGAAAACTTGTTGAAACAAAACCCTAATGGAAAATGGCACTTTCCAAACGAAGTTGAGCAAACGGTGTTACAACAGCATGGTCTGTTGCAAAGAAAGGAGAACAGGAAACTTTTTGAAGCGAAGTTGCATACATGGAGTGTTAATACATACAGGTAGGCAGAAGTCCTTTGTAGGGAAATGGCACACTTGTTTACTTTAGGCAAGTCTCAGTCCTCTGTATAGGGGTGTGGTGCAGTTACTGGACTGGCCTGAACATGTATTTGGTATTATTTGATGCGTTCTAAAGGGGGGAAAAAGGCATTGCAATTGTTCCACAGCAAGTTTATAAAATTTAGGGATGCAGCAATTAAAAAAAATGCACTAGCACTAAACTCTGAAGCACATGCAAATCAAGAGGAAAAAAAGAATAACTTGTTGGAACACTAACACAGTGGAGAATGGCATCCTCAAATGGAGCTGAGGTCACACAGTGACAGTATGGGCAGTTGCAAAGAAAGGAAACCATGAAACCTTTTGGGGCAAAGTTTCATGACTCTGCAGTGCAATAGCACACATGTGTGGTCCCTTTAGACAAGTTAGAGTCATCTGTGCAGGGCGGTGGGGGAGAGTGGTGGGTTGTACCAACATAAAAAACATAATGCAAAAATTATTTTGAAAAAACAACCAACCGTGCTTCAAAGTGCCTGCAAATAAAAAATAACATGACAAAGGCAATTGAACCACAAGGGAAAAAATGTACATTTTTGCAAATGAGGTTGCATGTTTGGAGGAAAAAGGGAAAAAATGTGCATGATGAGTCACCTGCAAAGAAAGGGAAATCTAAAACTGTCCAAAACAAATTTGTACAAGTGTACTTTGAAGATATTAGCACATAAGCCAGGCATTTGCACTCGGGGGGAGGGGGGTGGGGTGGGGGGGGAGGGGAGGGGGAGCAGGCAACAGTGCTTAAAGGGTGTGTACGGAAAATCCAAAAATTGCCAACCACCCCCAAAAAAAACAAAATAAACAATGCAACCCACAAGATTACACAGAATTCCATCGCAAAACCATGAATTGACATTGGGCTACTCCTGTGAAAAGACATGATGCAAACTGTGTGGGGCCACGCACAGCCCTCCCACCCATTACAAGTAGGACTTCACAAATATGGATTTAGACCTCAAGGATCTGCGCTTTCGCATATGCATTTGCGGCGGGCCCAACACAAATTTCCCCTAAAATAATGCCACCCAGGGCCCGTCGCGTGCCCGGTGTGTGGCGGGCCCAAAACCAAACAAAAAACAATGCCCATGGGCCAACAAGAAACTGGGCATGTGGTGGGCCTAAAACAATGCAAAAATTTTTTTTTTGTTTTGGGCGGTGGGCCCAAAACAAAAAAGTGCACACGGGGCTCATGGCGGGCCCAGAACAATGTAAAAAAACAGAAATGCCACCCAAGGCCTGCTACATGCCCCGTGTGCGGCTGGCCTAAATGCACAGGTCAGGAAGCCGGGACAGGGAGAACCTACCAGGTCTCTCCACTCCACCTCCTCTCCAGCTCCAGCATACAGACGATGCTCCTCCGAAGTTAGCAGGTCAGTGGCAGTCGGGCTCCCATCCAGACAAAGAAATGACCAGCAAGGCAGGTGAGGAGTGTAAATAAACACCACCTCCCCTGCCTGCTGTGAAGACCCTACGAGAGCCACAGGGCCAATAGAAGGGAGGGTCCGCATTCCTTGAATTTCAGTGTCACTTTTGTAAAAAGCACTGTCTTTTTACAAAAGTGCTGATTTTGCGACTTTATTGCAAATCGCGAAATTTTCGAGTGTCTGATAAATACTGCAGGATTGATTGATTGGGGGGGAGGTATTTCCTAAAAGTTCCACATAATCTGCAACCATTTATTTTAAAAGTTTTGTAAAGCGCAAATGTGACCCGGCAGGGTATCAAAGCACTGTAAAACAACATCAGCTAGTTAAGCTGGTACAGGAAAACATAATAGATAAGTACGTGGATACAGCAGATGCGCTTTGGAGGCAAAAATCAGCATTTAAGGAGTTCATCCCAGATGTTCATTGCATAGTAGATAAGGGAGGGCAAGGTTGGAAAAGCCATTTCAGATAGTTTGCATGGTTACAGGACTATTGTCACATGTAGCTGTTTTTATCCATGGTGGGGGTAGTACTGCTGATAACTGTCGATAGCATGTCTTCTCAGGACAGCAGACAGTTCAAAGCATATCCTCAGCTTGTTAGTTGAAGTACCATATTTAAGCCACTGAATCATCAGTAGCTTTTAAATCAGTTTATTTTATGCTGACTATGAGGGGACTTTATTGACCACGTGCTGTTCTAAATAACTTTTTTCAAAGTGGAGTATGATAACAAGGTGACAGAATGGGGGACATGGAATAACCTATTGAGGAGATCAGCTGCTAAGATATACACAAAATCCTATGCAATTGGATATTATACACATTTTTGCAAGGTTAGAATGGAATGTGGAAGGTGTTTAAGCTATCACAATAGGTCAGCATGAATGTGCCAAGAATGTGTGCGCTTCCAAAACAAGTGTCTATAATAAAAATAAAATCAAGTACCTTTTTAAGGCTCAAGATGTTAAATTGATCTATCAAGTTCTTAGTATTTTTAGGTCTTGCCGAAAACAGCACATGTTGTGGCTTGCAAGACATTTTGTTAGTTTACAGTGGGTTTAGACCCTGCCCATTACCTAGCAGTGGTTGGCTTGCTCATCACTCTCATCTTGTTTCCCTTTGAGCAGCGCATGCCGGCTTTTTTTCCTCTTTGTGTTTTTTGTCTCTCCCATGGAGCATGGCCAAGTACATTCAGAGCTACAATTTTCTTTTAGTTGAAGTACTCCATAAAAGGGTATGTGTTTGTCAGCTATCTCCTTCATGTGCATCTACGCCTATCCCTCTCTGTGTTGTTGGTTGCCCTTCGCACCGTCCTGTCTCTCTGTGTGGTCGCTTGTCCCCTCCAATCTCTCTATATTGTTGATTACCATCCTCTCTGTGTTGTTGCTTTCCCTCTCAATCTTGTTGCCTGCCCCATCTCTGTTGTTGCTTGTTGCCTTACGACCCAATCTTTGTTGTCGCTTGCTCCCTCCCACCCTGCTGCCCACTCCATGTTGTTACTCGCTCCCTCCTGTCCCTCTCTGTGTTGTTACTTGCTCCCTTCAACTCTCCTGGTGTTGTTACATACTCCCTTTGACCCCTCTGCAGGTTGTTGCTTGCCCCATCCCATCCCATCCCATCACGTCCAGTTGCTTGCCTCCTCACACCTCTTCCTGCATTGTTGTTTGCACCTTCCCACCCTGTCCTGTGTTGTTGCTTGCCCCCTATCGCCCTGTCCGGTGCTGTTGCTAGCCTCCTCCCACTCTTCCGTCCCCATTCCGCTTTGTTACTTGCCATTGGCTGTTTCAGCCATATTGGGCTTCCACATGAGGCTATATGAAGTGAAATATCTAACAATATTGTTAAATTAAAAATAGACTTTAATGTGATGGGAGTCTAATTGAAAGTACTAAATAGAATATATCAGACACCATTTCACATGACCAACTTGATGAAGTAACCTGAGAATGCTTTCAATTTTGACAGGACCCTGTCTTCTAGTGATGATGCCCGAGAAAGGGAGACCGAGAAGGGCCGTCTGGAGGATGCCTATGAGAAATGTGATCGAGACCTGGACCAGCTGATTGTTCAGCACTACACTGAGCTCACAACAGCCATTGCCACATATCAGAGCATTACAGAGCGAATCACCAACTCGCGAAACAAAATCAAGCAGGTACAATGTGGCTTAGCTTAACTGTTTGCACATAGTATAGTGACCCCCATCTCCACACCATATCTATATTTTTCGAACTCCCTGCTCCACATATCATTAATGGTTCTTTGATGTGGGTGTTTCTTAGCTGTAAAAATTCCTCTAATGTTCATTAGTGGGCAAGGCAATGGCTGCAGGCTTGTGCTTCAAAATACCCACGGACTGTATGATCTGCCATTCGTCTGCCTCCTGTAACTGAAGAGGTTCATCCTTTCTTTGCTTATTTCTCTGGTGTTTGAGGCTCAGAGTCTTTGGATCTGCCTGTCTTAGTTGTTAGCCTCTTTTAAACAGAAAACTCACTGTCCTCGTTTCTCCCAACAAGCATGATGTTACAAAGAAGAACAAAATAACAGTGCATAAATGACCATAAAGGTTTATCTCTACTTTTGTCTTCCTGGACAGTTGACATAATGGACATGTTTCTGCTTTAGTGATGATGAGGTCATTTCCACGGTAAAATCAAAGCAATGTTGTCAGTAATTAATAAACGTATTGGACTTACTAGATAAGAAGAGAGTGATTGCTTACATATGGAAATTGTGCAGCGTTTTGGTTAAAGGAACAATTGTGTAAATCATATGTTTAAAACAAGCCTTGACAAAGGAAAAAGGATTGGCATTGGCTGCCTACTTTTGGCTTTGCCAATTTTTGTGAGGGCGTTCTGTAAATGTTTACCCGAGGACTCTGTTAGTATGTAACCCTTCATGGTGCAAGATCTCAATGCTGTCACTCAAGGAGAGCTAAGTCAGTGGTTGAAGGGTCCTGACTCTTGCCTCATGTGGCTGCATGCTGTGGTGGGCAGCAGAAGAATGTGAATGACTCAACAGACCATTGTCTGCAAAGAGCTCATTGAAAGCACCCATTAGAGTATTTGTAATTGCATATGTATCTTATATTAGAATCAAAAACAATTGACTAATGTCAGACCTAAAGAGCTATTTCAGATGTATTTAAGAGATTCTATTCCATTTGTAGCAAAAACGTACGATCTTCTTGACTTGTGGCACATATTGCCATTAACATCCACCAAGACGCCCGCAGCGGCCCAAGGAGAAGCTTTTGTAATTTCTGTAGGTGCCTTTTGCCATTAAGTGGGATACAGTTCCTTAAATCTAGAAATGTGAACAATGGTACGTTTGTTTTCTTTATGTAGTGCAGCAAATAGTAGCACTGCATAAGTTGTGTGACTGAGCGCTATTCTGTATTTTGACTGTGTGTCTTTTGTCATCTCTAGGTGAAAGAGAATCTTCTCTCATGCAAGATGCTTCTACACTGCAAGCGAGATGAGCTGCGTAAGCTCTGGATCGAGGGCATTGAACATAAGCATGTCCTGAATCTGCTGGATGAGATTGAGAACATCAAACAAGTGCCTCAGAAGCTGGAGCAGTGCATGGCCAGCAAGCACTATCTGAATGCCACTGACATGCTGGTAAGAAGGAACAGCTCAGTAGGATTGCATTCGTTCTGCTATTCGTGCTCTTTACATGTTCCCAACTGGTCAGGAATTGCCAATTCAAAGGCAGGGCTGGAAAATGATTGTAAAAAATGCTGTTCGTAAAATGTTGAGAAAGGGATCTCCAGCGGAGCCTCACACTCTGGCAAAGCCTCCTCAGCATGCATCACTAACTATTCCAACTCAGTTCTTTCTTTTTCTACCCTTAGGTTTTACACATGGAAAGATGTCACTCTGTGCTTCTGGTTTTTTGGCAGTGCCTTAATTATTTTTAGTCCGTCCTCCTGGAAGAGGTATCTTCTTGCACATTTGAGATCCAGTTGGGCTGGGAAAAAAAGAAATGTTGCCTTTCTCCTTCAGGCATGTGATTGACTTTAGGCAATGCTAACAGTACTTGTCAGCAACTCACATTCTCAAAGCCTTCGTGTCATGCTTGAGAAAGCACTCTTCTTTGAGTTCATACTTTTTTGGCACTGGGAACAATACTCCAACTGCTTTCGAAGGTGGACTGTTCCAAAGAGGCTATTTTTTTCATGGGCCACAAGCTTTTGCTAAGCTTTAAGACGAATTTGGGAGTGGTACCTAAAATCGGCAATGTCTATTTGTACTGGTGTGGAAGTAATTTTTGAGCCTTCGTCTGCCTATTTAGAAGGGGGCTCCTTGCTACAAAGAACCACTCCCTCTTTAAATCCCTCTGTATTTGGGTCAAGAATAAATGATTTACACTTCTTGGGTTTCAACATATCCTCTAACTTTATTCCACACAAATTCTTTTGTGTGTGTGTGTGTGTGTGTGTGTGTGTGTCTGTGTGTGTGTCTGTCTGTCTGTCTGTGTGATATTTTATTCTCTCCTCCCCCGATTCATATTAGGATATGATCTGGTAGGTGACTACCATGTCATAAGAGATGGGTCCGATAAATTATATTAAGGGAAGAGGGGTGTGTGCCTCCATTCTCTGTGACCTTTTACATTTGAGTGAAAGGGTGCTTGCCACAGGCCTAGGGGGTCAGGGTATCCAAAAAAGAAACTTTTTTTAGGTCTCAAGACTGAGTACCTAGTTCGAAGATAGTTGCACTTCCTGGTTGAGGTGATGGTAGCCAAACAGATCTCAGCTTGAGATCTGTTGGGATCTGCAGAGGCCCAACGTTCCTAGATATACAGAATTTCTTTGCATTATTTGCTCAAAAACTGCTGAACGAATTTACACCAAATCACAAAATGAACTCTTCTGGACCAAGATCTAGCTTTCTGACAAATTTGTTGTAAATCTGTGCAGCAGTTTTGGCTATAGCTGTGTCCAAAGTTCCTATGGATAAATGAATGGAGAATATGCATTTCGGGATACCCTTTTTTCTTCAGCCCACTTGACGGAACACCCCAAAACATTCCATGCACAAACTAGTCATAAAGTAGCACTTTTATTTTTGTAAAGTTTTGTGGAGGTTCGTCAAACAGCACCTAAGTTATTAGCAACACACAAATTCATTTCCTATAGAAATACGTTCCGAACTATAACGACCCAGTGGCAATCGCCACAGGATAAGTTATATATGTATGTGTATATATATATATATATATATATATATATATATATATATATATATATCCAAAAGGTCGTCGTATTCCCTCTGCCTTCCACGCAGAACAACGAAAAGAGAGAGACCACAAAGTAAGTGCAGTTTCTCAGTGCATTTTATTCCGTGCCAGAGTTACAGCCTGCAATTCGCCATGACGCGTTTCACCTCAAGAGAGGCTTGTTCACATAGCGTGTCATGGACGCAAACGAGGGATTATAAAGTGCTAGTGCCTAATTCACTACAGCTGTGCAGTTCACATTTTTTTCATTTCATCGACAGTGAAGACATACTGTGTTAAGTCAACAAAGAATAAAGGGCATGGTGCCCAACGGGTTCCAATGTGTATAAATGCATTAGTAGAGTATAAAATTCTCTTTAAAATTTATATAAATAAATAAATTTCATATATATACACATGGTTAAAAAATTAATCCATAACAATTTCATCAATTATACTCCATATATATACACAATTCGGTCAGTATATGTAACCTTTGTTCATATGTAAATATATTCAGTTTTAGGAACCCTGATCTATCATTTGTAGTCAAAGAACACATGGCTTCACACAGGAAAGAAAATTGCGCCCCAGTGGGCATACCCAAAGAAAACTGCACACACCGATAAAGACAATAAAGACATGCACTTTTAAATCAACCTCTTATAGTTACTGCAGATCAGAAAGTGTTTTAAAGTGAAAAGGTGCTAATACTGGTTGTTAAAAACATGCTACAGTTAACAGCAGGTAGCAGAGTCAGATAAAAACAGATCGAGAGCCAGTTAGGGGAAATAGTTCATACACCTATAAATTTTTTCTCAAAAAATAAGTTCATGATACATTCAAAAGTAACGATCAGCAGATTTACATTGGCTAGAGACAAGTATAAAGATCCTCGCTATTATTTAAACCCCCGGGGCTCTTTGTATTGAACTCAAGGATGAACCTAGTTTCCAAGAGGCGTAATTTTGCGTCTCGGTTACCTCCTCTTTTTAGAGGCAAGACTGAGTCCACAAGGAAATATTGCAAGCTACTGGGGTCACTATTATGTGTGGTTTCAAAGTGTCTAGCCACTGGATAGGCCTGGTCCTTTCCGGAGATTGCCCTTAGATGTTGCAAGATGCGCTTGTGGGCAGGTGGGCGCGTACTTCCCACATATTGTAGTCCACAAGGGCACTGCAGGACATAGACAACGTATTCTGTCCTGCATGTAAGTCTTTTATTGATAACAAAGGGTTTGTCTGAAAAAGGGCGCGAGTTTTGTTGACTCCGTGGCGACAAGCTTTGCATGTAAGACACTTTTTGAAACCAGTAATGTGATCCATCCAGGATTTTGCGGGTTCTAATGTATTGCTTACTAGGGCACTGGCAAGGCTGGGGGATTTACGAAAAGTTAGGCTAGGTCTGTCCGGTACCAGGTCACCTATTATAGGGTCACCTTTGACCAGATTCCAGTTCTTATTCAGGATTTTCCTAATCTGGGAATGTTGGTTACTGTAAGTTACAATGGCTCTGGATTGAATTTGCTCATTGTTACTATACTCTGCATTAGACTTAGTTTTAGGCACTAATGCATCCTCCCTCGTGAATTTCTTAGTACGTCTAATCGCTCCCTCTATTAGAGTACTGCTGTAACCTCTTTGCAGAAACCTGGCTTTGCTGGCTTGTTGTGCCAGGTCACACTCCAAATCAGAGCTGCAAATT